>NC_069129.1:69187391-69457391 GCF_026914265.1 Mya arenaria | reverse complement strand
TCATCGTGTCCGTGTTTTTTCCAAGCAGACACAGAATTTAAGCAATTTAAGCTCAGCAGTTTCTCTGAAACATGCTTTTGACATAATATTTCAGTTTGTGTTTATAATAAGCCGGGAACTAATTATTGCGATTCTATTTTAGCAATTTATAGCAGACGAGCAACATAGAATGTGGTTCTGTAAATATTGCTAATAGGAATCTTGTCCTTGGCCTTAATCATTGCACAGTGCTTGCCCTTAACCATCATCCCTGCTTGGTACTTGCCAGCATTTATCCTTTCATAGTGCTTGTCATTGGCCTTTATGTTTGCATAGTGCTTGTCATTTGCTTAATCCTTGCACAGTGTTTGTCTATTGCCTTGTAGTGTGCTTGTCCTTGTAGTTATTATAACTAGAATAATAATACGCGCAAGACCAACACAATATACCTTGGTTGAAAAGTTCAGCAACGACGAACATGCCGTGATTTTGTTTTAAGGTCAAACCGACATTAACACAGTTTACATAGCTTATATTTGAATGCTTGACTACTGTACGTGTCCCTGTAGTTTTCACTGTATTGCTTTTTGCATGTCTTTTTTGCCGTTATCGTTTCTAATCGTTACTAAGTACATTGCGTTACTCTGGTTACCAAAATGCTGTTAACATCGAAAATTATCAATGAACGCGGTGAGTTTAATTAATTGATAAATCAACCAATATATAACAAATAAATAAACAGGAACACATAAAATGGAGGCAAAACACATTTCATATCAGTTTGATATATACATATCTTGGCACATTCATGACATGAAAAGTATCTAGGTCTTTGTTTGTATAAGCATTATTTAGATGAAAGCATGATTAGAGTGCAATTATTTTTAAAAAACTATATATTTCATTTGAAAATGTTACACGTTATCAAATTCTTTGGCATTGAAATTGTTAGTTACCTGTCGATTTCTTTTAACATTTTACAAAAATGTAAGAGCGTCTGGTCAAAAACTGAACTCATTAAATACTTTACGCTATATGATGTATTTCTGTGATCATATGTGATATGCTTATGAAGTTTATGTTGTACCTCCACAATATTTATGAAATATGTTTGCCATTATTATAAGTGTACTCATGGGCATTTTGTCCTCATGTGTTTGTTAACAAACTTTATAAACTCTATCTTTTAACAAAAGCAAATAAATAAGCATTTTACAGTACTGTACAACATTGTAATCAGGCTTGATCAATCAGTATTTTCGTAAATATTTTTTGCCTTTGCCATTTATACCAAGCACACGCGCAATATCATTTTTTTTCAACCGATAGGTATGAGTAATAACCATTATTTGTGATTCATTTTTAATCCAATGTTTTCTGGAAAAAGGCAGTTGCACAGACTTATCCAGGGACATCCATTGATCAATGACAAACAGATGTATTTGTCAATATTTTAATTGTATTCGAAGAAATTATGTTAAACGATACGCAAACATTTTCCTAGAGTTATTGAAATCGACAAGAAGTTGTAAAATTAACTTTGTTTGTTAAATATACTTTGTGTCTTAAGGCAAACAAATAATAATAATAATAATAATAATAATAATAATAATAATAATAATAGAAGAATGAAGCCTTGTGGAACACCACTTTTACCAAATTGAAATGTAGATTTTCTATTTCCTACTTTTACTCAAATGTGAAAGCACAACGTTGTTTCTCTCCATTCTCATCTTATTTGACATATATTCATCTATTTTATATTTTGTATTACCTATTCATTCACAGTGTTTCAGTTTCTATATGTTGTTACATAGACGATGTACCTGGTACAGCTCTTAATAAATAAATAAATATGTTCTGTGCTTATCTGGTAATTCATCCAGTAAAACTTGACCGTAGAGTCAGTGAACCAGATATTGTCTGTTCCAGTGTGTATTGATATCGATACATGATATACAATCCACGTAATTATATCATTTCATGGACCGATTGTTCTTCGTTGTTAACTGAATGCAATTATACAATCCACAGTATCCCTGACAAGATTTGAGACAGTTGTTCGAGCTTTTCTTGTAATATACAAGGTTGTTAACATTAACAAATGTTTGATCAATTTGCCAAACGTAACGTACATACTAGATCATAAAAATGAGTTCATTAAACTTTTATCCACCCGACCTTTCCTAGATATCAATGAATGTTTTAGCGCTTTCCATTTTTAGATATCCAAACAATCAATTAGTTAGGAATGCCTGATGACAGTTGAGATAATAAATTTACTGTTTAATCTTTACACGTTCCATATTTAAAGAACCACTGTATGTTTGATTTCTGAATTCGTTAAAAAAGATTTATTGAGCAAGAAATCGTGTTTCATGATCAGTAATTATGCACTCACAATTTGGGTTTCTAACATTTTTCACAACGAGCAGAAAACTTCCTTGATTTGAATGTGATGCTTGATAAATAGAATTTCGTGAACTTTCTCTGTGTTCAAGTAGGACATACTGTATCATTCATGGTCCTGCATTATCATGACGTATATACATTGAGATTCAGGACGTGATGCCAGTAAATGAAAGACGCCACATTGTGCACATCAGAACCTGGTCCGGAATGTGAGATAATGGCTTGAACTAGGCACTGGTATCGTAGTCGTAAATCCATGTCACACCCCGGGACATGTAATGTTTGGCCTCCTAATACAACCCTTCTCACCCGTATAAGCATCGTATCCCGCCCCCCCCCCCCCCCTCCCCGTCTTCAATTTATTTTTATAATTGACGGGTATTGTATGCCATTTGAGGTATTCAGCTAAATTTATGATTGATGAGTTTGGTCTTTTGTTTTTCTCTGTAATTATTCTTGTCTAAAATCGCACTGAGGTCACTATGTAAATAGCTGAAAAGAACAACTGAAATGTATTTACAACATCGGTGATGTTCATGAAAAATAAATCAACAATAGCATGTCATAAAAAATAATAAACTCTTCGCAAATATATTTTTGATAATATCGCCATATTTATTATCAAAATAGACGAAAAGGTCCAGATCTTTACGGAGCTTCTTGATAATAGCACGATTTATATGTAATTCAGTGCAATAGTCAATAAAAACAAAATGAACGACATTCAAAATTATATTTGTAGATGTTAAATATGTATTTGTCCTGTAGTTATTTCTGTCTAAAGTGCATTGTGTTAAGTTGGTTACTGGAAGTGGGTTTTACAATTCTTATGTCTTATGTATTAAGGACCTTGGTGAGTTAAAGCAAGTGACAAATAAATCAACAATTGCATATCAAATTCAGGTAATAAACATTTCATGCGAATGTAATATTGATAAAATCGGCATATTTATGATAAAAAATAGACCAAGAATATTACACTTTTATATAAAGCATCATTTTGTAAGAGTGAAATGTTCAATAAAAACACACATTTTTAAAGTCCTCTGGGTGTTACCACTACATAAAACATTTCCAACGTTCGAGATACGTATTAAAATACGTTCTTACACCAAATTAATCATGTTGCAGGTGTTTTTAAGTTACCTGAATATATACTGCACGTGTAATCATTTCTATAATAAAATTATGTATTGATAAACTTTATTAAGTGCTTCGCCCTGCCAGAATAAATTCCAAAATCAGTAGTCTTGTCAATGACACGCCTGTCATATTGCAATAAAAAACAATATGAAATACGCATTTCCGTAGTTTGTTGTCTCATGGATTGAGTTCAGATGTGCAGGAATTAGACCACAAGAGTTTTAGCCCAAGCGCTTTTATTTCTAGCATCGGAACGACAATGTTTAATTAGACAAACCATGTTTTATCGCCTTAAGTACTAAACATGCTTAAAAGAATATGAGATTTGTGCCTTGTTGACTATTTTGCTTTGGCTGAAGATACGTGAAACATGAAACGTATCACATTTATTTTAGGGTTATGCTGAGCTTTTGTCGTTTTGATTGCAATATAATTATTTGGGAGTATCTGTCAATTTTCTTTTGATATACTCCAATAGGAATTATTAAACATAAATGTTTGCTTAAGTCGGTGGGCGTTCACAGTGTAGCGCTTACCATTTCTGAAAATGGGTCAACTAAATCTGTCATATGTCGGGCCTTCCAGAAAGCATTTTTCCTCAAACATGGAGTATATTTCATCTCTACATCAATAACGTTAATTCTTCATCATACTGTCATTTAGAGTTCATCTACCTACCTGTTATATGTTTACAGAAATAGTTTTTAAGCGTTTGATCTTTAAATATCAAATAATGAATAATCAGTAAGGTCTTCTCAAAGAGTTTAAAGATAATAATAAATGTGTAGATTAGAAACACAATGCTGGCATTCATACTTTCGCGACGGTATGACGTACAAACATGCTGAATGAGAATGTAATGAAAGTGTAACAGATGCCACAGTTTGCACATCAGGAACTGCTTCCTGAAAGCCAGATAAAAGCATGCATTTGCTCCAGATAGCTTTAGACCGGACGTTATTTAGATGTAAATATGTTATTGTATACACTGGAAGTCAAAGGCCTTAATTTCTTTAGAATAAAAAGAAGAAAAAGAAGACGAGGAAGTAGTAGTAGTTGTAGTAGTAGTAGTAGCTCCGTTCTAGTACTATTAATGTATTTAACGCCATTTAACGGTTCGTGTCTTCCTATTTGTGAATTTAGACACCGTTTCACCGTTTAATGTTAATGTTGCATAATGTCTGTGCTTGGTTCTGGAATAACAAGACTTACAGCATAATGTTACAGTGGAAACTACAGGAACAAACCCAAAGGCCATTAATCAAACTGTGATTCTGATTCCGGCGCTAAGATAATCAAAACACTGAGAGTGCGCAATGATGACAGGCGGAACTGGGTACACACGTTGTCTTATCAACGCTTCTATATCAGCCATCGCTCGGCTAGTCTTGCGCACCAAACGCAATGTCCCCCAATACATTACTATGAAGCGGTATTGAAACAACATTTACACCTTGCTTTCTGCCTGTACACGTGATGAATTCGTTTTTGAGGAAATATTTTTCTTGCTTCATGAAATTTCCGTCGAGTATCATGATCGGTTTAAAGTGAAATTCAACAATCGCATATACATGTATGTACAAGCGCAAGAATCTTGCTAAATTATTCATTTAATAATCACTTTGATATAATCATGTTAAATGTTTGTACTTTAGTTATCTCCTTTCTCTCAAATGCTCAATTTCGATAGGTTTCGAATATCTAACTTGAATAACTTACGTCAGCAAGCACTAGGACGAATGTCGGAAAAACCTAATTTAGGAAGCATTTTGCAATAAGCCACCTGATGACATGAATCTATTAATCAATCTGGTACATTCCTGCTAGGAATAGACTTAAGGGTTCGGGTTTTATCCGAAGCTTAAAGATGAAAGCATCCTATATGTGATGAATAGAGTGCAATGTTCAATAAAACCAAGCGATTTCATTTACAATCATTCCATGTTATCAAATTTTTCGACAAAGTTTCCTGACTACCTGTGAATTTTATATTAAAGTTTAACAATCATTTAAAGCTTCTTAGCATATCGTGAAACAATTTGTAAAATGCTCATATACTTTATACGAGGGCCATAATGTTCACATTTTTGATATAATTCCATACAATTGGGTACGTATGTAAATTAGTGTTTTCTTTTAGAGGAAACTTAAAATCGAATTTACTCCATGCACTGACTTTTTGGTCGAGGTTTGACTGATTTAATAATGACAATGCACACGATGCAAAACACGGCTAGTAAATGTATTAGTAATGTTTGTAAATGGCTTAGTGATTAAACATATAAACATAGATACAGTGCTACATTCCTGGTGAATTAATGCACTTATACTATGTATTAATTGTTAAACGTAAACAGTCAACAAAACCGAATTCAACATTCTTAGAAATAATCGTTTATTTCCGAAGTGGTTGATACAAATCAATAATGTCAAAATGTGAACGGAACAACAGTTTTCCATTTTACGTACACCTCTAATTTCCGAAATGTTTTCTGTTTTGAGGACCATAGAATAACATGAAGATGCAGCAATACCACTGATATATTCGTTTAATGTTGGAAATTCAAGATATCATTGGCATTTTTGCATTTGTGACATGGACGACCCCGAGTGCAATATACAATAGCGACAATATCTCAGTGCGCTGTGCTTATTATGCAAACATGATATATAAAAGAATGTAGAAAATGCAACGGCGTGACTTTGCAACGATTCTGTAGTTCAGCTAATTATTACTCGGTAATAAAAGTATTATTTAAACATTAATAAACTTATTATATTATTTTCAAAGATGAAAAATTGAATTTTGCACAAATAAAAACGTCATTTGACGTCATATGTATTAATATAACTATTACCTCTATTAATTTTGATACCTTTAATGTTTTTGTTTTTGAATGGCCTCTTGCATACTTAACCAACCTGTACCTAAATATTATCCAATGTTATCCACCTATGATGAGGTTATAAATAGAAGGAACTGTAAAATAGATGAGAAAATCAGAGTTTGACACTTAAAAATGCAATGAAAACCAAAGACGCTTGAAACAGGTGCTTAGTTATAGCACCGCATGGAAAATGCTTGCATATTTTACTGTTGTGAAATGAAATCAAGTGTACCACTTGGTATTCATGTTGCAATAAAAGAAAGTCGGTAATTTAGTACTTTTAAATCCAACCATAAAGCAATAATTTAAACATTCTAAGTTCGAACTTGTCTACCGGTGTTTAAATAAAAATGCAAAAGCTATTTATTTTAGCTTATTTTACTGTATAAGCACAATATATGGTAATTATGGCAACTTTCGATACTATATTAATATGCAAGTACGTTGAGTGACAAATTTTAAACATGATTCAGAAACGGCTCTTTGTCGTAATAATGTCTAGATTGAAAAGTTATATTATGATAATTTACAGGTAGGCTATCACCTAAAAGTATACAGTCACTACTTATTAACTTCCCAATACATTTCAATGTAAATACGAACACTTTAGATTAAAAACAATGCATTTTCTAGCGTATCATGTGTATGACAGCCATATATTTCCTTGAAAGTTTGCAAATCGATTTAAACAATAAAAAGGTATGACAAATTTCTCTTAAAAACATTCACTCACTTGCAGTTAGGCAGACTATTTTTATTTGCATCAGGCCGGAATAATGAAAAAGGTCTAGTCCAGAAGAAAATATTTAAAAGCTGAGATATTCATGAACTCTAAACTCACTGCCAATGAACATTCTCAAACACTGCTCATCCGGCCAGAATGTATCTATAGCCATGCATAAAAATATGTATTCACTACAGTATATGTTCAAATGAAGAAAATATATGGTAAATATGTGTCGATTGTTAATCTAACATCAATCATATCAATCTTGGCAGAAGCAATGCAGTTTAGAGTTGTGATTTTTAACTAAAAATAAATTGAATAAAAAATGGCTTTTATTATAGTTACAAAACCATTCCGAATTGAAATTTGAACGTAGGTTTCTAAGCTATACATACCTTGCATTTTTTTGTTTATGTTCAATGTCATGCTTTATAAATATAGCTGCATTGCCACATGCTTGTAGATGGAAATACAAACGATGGTTTTCATGACACAGCAAAGGTTTGCAATATCAGAATGTGATGACAGTATGAAAGAGGCCACATTGTGCACCCAAGAACAGTTGTTGTTTTTTGAAAGTAAAATAATAGAGATACAGTTAACTTGAACCGTAAATCAAGGCTTCCTCGATTAGCAGAAGGAACTAGCTGTAAACCGTCACATTTCACAAGCTTTGTTTTGCTCTTTATCTCCTACAATCAGCATCAAAGACGTATTGATCATCGTGTCCGTGTTATTTCCAAGCAGACACAGAATTTAAGCAATTTAAGCTCAGCAGTTTCTCTGAAACATGCTTTTGACATAATATTTCAGTTTATGTTGATAATAAGCCGGGAACTAATTATTGCGATTCTATTTTAGCAATTTATAGCAGACGAGCAACATAGAATGTGGTTCTGTAAATATTGTTAATAGGAATGAACGATTACAATTCTATAATACTTTCGATTGATAAACATTATCAGAAAATTGTATAAAACTGGTTTAATCTTTGATTTGGTTAAAGTTGGAGAAACTGTCTATTGATTGGTCAATATTTATCCAACAATTAGTGTTGACCAATCAAATTGGTTTTAGAGCAAACTTAAGAAAACTGTTGATAATGTGTCAGCTTTTATACAATTGGCTGCAGCAATCATTATTTATTATTATTTACCAAAAAAAAGCTAACTTTGACCAGAACAACGATTTAACAAGCTAAATACCGATTGCTGCAGTAGTTTAAATGTGGATAACCGCAAATGCTTTTTTCAATTGATATCATTAAAGATAATTTTAGAAAAAGAGCTCTTAAGAACCATTATTATTTTTACGAACTTTTGTATTTAAACAAAATAAAAAAAAATCGGGATGCCAAAGGAATATTGAAAAAATGCACGAGTTTCACTTGCAACTCAAACATTACATTTCCTTCGTAAGTGTTGGCCTTAGTCCTTGTATATATAATCCTTGGCCTTAATCCTTTCATAAGGCCTGTCCTTGACCTTGCCCTTGGCCTGAATCCTTGTATAGTGCTTTAATACTTGCACAGTGCTTGTCCTTGGCCTTAATCCTTTGATAGTGCTTGCCATTGGCCTTAATCCTTGCACAGTGCTTGTCTTTGGCCTTTATCCTTGCGTAGTGCTTGCCCTTGGCCTTAATCCTTGCACAGTGATTGTCCTTGGCCTTAATCATTACATAGTGCATGCCCTTAACCATCATCCCTGCTTGGTACTTGCCAGCATTTATCCTTTCATAGTGCTTGTCATTGGCCTTTATGTTTGCATAGTGCTTGTCATTTGCTTAATCTTTGCACAGTGTTTGTCTATTGCTTTGTAGTGTGCTTGTCCTTGTAGTTATTATAACTAGAATAATAATACGCACAAGACCAATACAATATACCCTGGTTGAAAAGTTCAGCAACGACGAACATACCGTGATTTTTTTAAGGTCAAACCGACATTAACACAGTTTGCATAGCTTATATTTGAATGCTTGACTTCGTGTCCCTGTAGTTTTCACTGTATTGCATGTTTTTTTTTCCTGTTATCGTTTCTAACCGTTGGTAAGTACATTGCGTTACTCTGGTTACATAAATGCTGTTAACATCGAAAATTATCAATGAACGCGGTGAGTTTAATCAATTGATAAATCAACCAATATATAACAAATAATAAATAGGAACACATCAAATGGAGGCAAAACACATTTCATATCAATTTGATATAAATATACTTTGGCACATTCATGGCATACAAAAGTCTATAGGATTTTGTTTGCATAAGCATTCTTTAGATTAAAGCATGATTGTCTTTGAAATAGAGTGCAATTTTTAATAAACATATCGATTTTATTTGAAAATGTTACACGTTATCAAATTCTTTGGCATTGAAATTCTGAGTTACCTGTCGATTTCTTTTAACATTTTACAAAAATGTATGAGCGTCTGATCAAAATATTTAATAATGAACTTATTAAAAACGTAGAGCTATTAGATGTTTTTCTATGATCAGATGTGATTTGCTTAGGTAGTTTATGTTGTACCTCCACAATATTTATGAAATATGTTTGCCATCATTATATGTGTATTCATGGGCATTTTGGCTTCATGTGTTTGTCAACAAACTTTATAAACTTTATATTTTAACAAAAGCAAATAAATAAGCATTTTACAGAACTGTACAACATTGTAATCAGGCTTGATGAATCAGTTTTTTCGTAAATATTTTTTGCCTTTGCCATTTATACCAAGCACACGCGCAATATCATTTTTTCAACCGATAGGTATGAGTAATAACCATTATTTGTGATTCATTTTTAATCCAATGATTTCTGGAAAAGGGCAGTTACACATAATTATCCAGGGACATCCATTGATCAATGACACTTAGATGTTTTTGTCAATATTTTTATTTTATTCGAAGAAATTATGTTAAACGATACGCGAACATTTCCCAGAGTTATTGAAATCGACAAGAAGTTGTAAAATTAACTTTGTTTGTTAAATAAGCTTTGTGTCTTAAGGCAAACAAATATGAATGTAATAATAATAATAATAATAATAATAATAATAATAATAATAATAATTATTATTATAATAATAATGAGAAGAAGAAGAAGAAGAAGAAGAAGAAGAAGAAGAAGAAGAAGAAGAACTTTATTTCATGAAGATAACACATTAAGTTGCATAAGCATCTTCTTTACAATGTGGTCTTCAATGGATTCTACAAACGTATTAGTATACAACTCTCATTCAAACAATAACAAACACGACGACATTCAAACATCACATATACTCAGTATAATGTTAAAAATTATAAAAGACAATAATAAATCACCAAAACAAACCATTATGACAGACAGTCATTCACTAAAGTCGTTGTTTTGTCATAAGGTGTTTTTTGAATTGTGTTTTAAATGCAAATAAAAATGATGATTCGCGAATAAAAAGCGATATTTTATTGCAGATTTAGCAAAACAAGTTAATGACTTTTTACCATAGTTAGTCTTATAGCAGAGGAAACTTAAATCATTATGGGTGGTAGACCGAAATGAGTAGTTTGTGTAATCGGTTATTGAAATAACTTCACCTTAAGTATTCAGGCATGAATAGCATAATTAATTCGTTTTAGAAGTACTACTTTGGAATTCAGTTTCCTACAAACATTGAAAGCTTTTTCTCTCCAATTCAATGTATGGCTTGTAACCTGTTTCATAGACGTATTATTTAACAGCAATGTTAGGGAGATGAGTTTGATCTGTAACCTTTTTAATCAACATACATTTTTATTTTCTTGAATAAATTATTATGTTGTTGTTAAAGCACCAAGAAGCTACTGAATCCAAATTATTTCGCAATATCTGTCACTCTATAACCCGATGTGTGCAAATTGGAATCATCCGCGAAGAGGTCAATACAGGAATTATTGAGTGAAAGGTATATATCATTGATGTAAATCAAAAAGAGAAGAGGTCCTAGAATGAAGCCTTGTGGAACACCACTTTTAACAATTTGAAATGTAGATTTTCTATCTCCTACTTTTACTCAAATGTGAAAGCACAACGTTGTTTCTCTCCATTCTCATCTTATTTGATATATATTCATCTATATTATATTTTGTATTACCTATTCATTCACAGTGTTTCAGTTTCTACATGTTGTTACATAGACGATGTACCTGGTACAGCTCTTGATAAATAAATAAATAAATATGTTCTGTGCTTATCTGGTAATTCATCCAGTAAAACTTGACCGTAGAGTCAGTGAACCAGATATTGTCTGTTCCAGTGTGTATTGATATCGATACATGATATACAATCCACGCAATAATATTATTTCATGGACCGATTGTTCTTCGTTGTAAACTGAATGCAATTGTACAATCTACAGTATCCCTGACAAGATTTGAGACAGTTGTTCCAGCTTTTCTTGTAATATACATGGTTGTTAACTTTAACAAATGTTTGATCAATTTGCCAAACGCAACGTACATACTAGATCATAAAAATGAGTTCATTAAACTTTTATCCACCCGACCTTTCCTAGACATCAATGAATGTTTTAGCGCTTTCCATTTTTAGATATTCAAACAATCAATTAGTTAGGAATGCCTGATTACAGTTGAGATAATAAATTTACTGTTTAATCTTCACACGTTCCATATTTAAAGAACCACTGTATGTTTGATTTCTTGAGCAAGAAATCGTGTTTCATGATCAGTTATTATGCACTCAAAACTTGGTTTTCTAACTTTTTTCACAACGAGCAGAAAACTTCCTTGATTTGAATGTGATGCTTAATAAATAAAATTTCGTGAACTTTCTCCGTGTTCATGGTCCTGCATTATCATGACGTACATACATTGAGATTCAGAACCTGATGCCAGTAAATGAAAGAGGCAACATTGTGCAAATCAGGACCTGTTTTCAGGAAAGTGAGATAATGACGTGACTTAGGCACTGGTATCGTAGTCGTTAATCCAGGTCACACCCCCGGGACATGTAATGTTTGGCCTCCTAATATAACCCTTCTCACCGGCATTAGCATCGTATCCCGCCCCCTCCCCGTCTTCAATTTATTTTCATAATTGACGAGTATTGTATGTCATTTGAGGTATTCAGCTAAATTTTTGATTGATGAGTTTGGTCCTTGGCTTTTCCCTATATATATTCTTTTCTAAAATCGCACTGATGTCACTATGTAAATGGCAGAAAATAACAACTGAAATGTATTTACGACATCGGCACTGTGCATCTTGATGTTGGAAAATAAATCAACAATAGTATGTCAAAAAAGATAATAAACTCTTCGCGCAAATATATTTTTGATAGTATCGCCATATTTATTATCAAAATAGACGAAAAGGTCCAGATCTTTACGGATCTTCTTGATAATAGCACGATTTATATGTAACTCAGTGCAATGTTCAATAAGAACAAAATAACGACATTCAAAATTATGTTTGTAGATGTTAAATATGTATTTGTATTGTAGTTATTTTTGTCTAAAGTGCATTTTGTTAAGTTTGTTACTGGTAGTGGGCTTTATAATTATTATGTATTAACGACGTTGTTGAGTTTAAGCAAGTGAGAAATAAATCAACAATTGCATGTCAAATTCAGGTAATAAACATTTCATGCTACTGTAAAATTGATAAAATCGGCATATTTATGATAAAAAAATAGACCAAGAATATTTCCCTTTTATATAAAGCATTATTTCGTAAGAGTGAAATGTTTAATAAATACACACATTTTTAAAGTCTTCTGGGTGTTCCCACTACATAAAACATTTCCAACGTTCGAGATACGTATTAAAAAACGTTTTTTTACACAAAATAAAGCATATTGCAGGTGTTTACGAGTTACCTGAATTTATACTGCACGTGTAATCATATCTATAGGAAACTATGTATTGTCAGACTTGATATTAGTGCCTTGACCTGCCAGAATAAATTCCAAAATCGGTACTCTTGTCAATGACACGCCTGTCATATTGCAATAAAAACCAGTAAAAAATACGCATTTCCGTAGTTTGTTGTCTCAAAGATGGAGTTCCGATGTGCAGAAATAAACCACAAGAGTGTTAGCCCAAGCGCTTATATTTCTAGCATCGGAATGTTTTATTAGACAAACCATGTTTTTATCGCCTTAAGTACTAAACAAACTTAATGGAATATGCGATTTGTCACTTATTGACAATTTTGCTTTGGCTGAAGATCCGTGTAACATGAAACTGATTAGATATATTTTGGGGTTATGCTGAGCTTTTATCGTTTTGATTGCAGTATGATTGTTTGGGAGTATCTGTCTATTTTCGTTCGATATACCATAACTGACAATGACTAAGATTGTCATACGTCGGGCCGTCCTGAAAGCATTTCATACTCAGACATGAAGTTTATTTCATCTCTACAGCAATAACCTTAATTATTCATAATACTTTCATTGAGAGTTTATCTACCTACCTATTATATTTTTTCAGAATTTTTTTTTAAGCGTTTCATCTTTAAATATCAAATAATAAATAATCAGTAAGGTCTGCTCAAAGAATTTTCAAGATTATAGTAAATGTTTAGATTGTAATAATGTAAGATTATTAAATCATATCACCTTTAGCAAAACCAATGCACATGTTAGTTTCTTTCAATTGAAATAAGTTGTGGACGAAAAACACTTTCAAAATAAAAAAGATATGTTTTCTTTTACTAAATGAACAGGAGTTTGTTTGAGGCCAATGTGATGTTATCTAGTTATTGCTGCATGACCTGCATATGCATCCAGAAAGGCAATGCTCGCATTCATACTTTCGCAACGGTATGACGTACAAACAAGCTAAATGCGAATGTAATGAAAGTTTATCAGATGCCACAGTTTGCACACCAGGAACAGCTTTCCGGAAAGCGAGATAAAGGCATATATTTGCTCCAGATACAACTAGCTTTGACCGTACATTATTTAGATATGAATATGGTATTGTATTCACAGAAAGTCAAAGACCTTAATTTCTTTAGTAGAAGAAGAAGAAAAAGAAGTAGTAGTAGTAGTTGTAGTAGCAGCAGCAGTAGTAGTAGTAGTAGTAGTAGTAGTAGTAGTAGTAGTAGTAGTAGTAGTAGTAGTAGTAGTAGTAGTAGTAGTAGTAGCCGTAGTAGTAGTAGTAGCTCCGTTCTAGTACTGTTTATGTATTTACCGCCATTTATCAATGAGGTTTGTGTCCTCCTATTTGTGAATTTAAGCACCGTTTAAATGTTTAATGTTAATGTTGCATAGTATTTGTGCATTGGTTTTGGTTTTACAAGACTTACAACATGATGTTGCAATAGGAACCACATGAACAAACCCAGCACCAACAAACTGTGATTCTGATTCTGACACTAAGATAATCAGAGTACTTAGAGTGCTCAATGATGACAGGCTGAACTTGCAACCTCTTGGTTGACATGCAATTGTCATATCAACACTTCTAGATCAGCCATCGCTCGGCTAGTCTTGCAACCCAACCGCAATGTCTCCCAATACACTGCTATGGAGCAGTATTGAAACAACATTTACCCCTTGCTGTCTGCCTGTACACTCGATGAATTTGTTTTTGAGAAAACATTTTGCTAACTTCATGAAATTTCCTTCGAGTATCTTGCTCGGTCCGCAGTGATATTCAACAATTGCATATAAATGTATGTACAAGCGCATGTTTTTTGAAGAATCTGTTGTTCAAAAAATATTAATTAAATAATCACTTTGATATAACCTTGTTAAATATTCGTACATTATTTATCTTCTTTCTCTCAAATGCTTAATTTCGATAGGTTTCAAATATCCACCATGACTAACTTACGTCAGCAAGCACTAGGACGAATGTCAGAAAACCTAATTTAGAAAGCATTTTGCAATAAGCCACCTGGTGTCATAAATCTATTAATTAATCTGGTACATTCCTGTTTGGAATAGACTTAAGGGTTCAGGTTTTATCCGAAGCTTGAACATGATAGCATCCTATATGTGATGAATAGAGTGCAATGTTTAATAAAACAAAGCGATTTCATTTACAATCATTCCATGTTATCAAATTTTTCGACAAAGTTTCTTGTCTACCTGTGGATTTTATATTAAAGTTTAACAATCATTTAAAGCTTCTTAGCATATCGTGCAACAATTTGTAAAATGCTCATATACTTCATATGAGGGCCATTTGAAAAATACGTAGACTTTTATAATAATGTTCACATTTTTATATAATTCCATCCATTGGGTACGCATTTAAATTAGTGTTTTCTTTTAGAAGAAACTTAAAGTTGATTTGACTCCATGCATTGACTTTTTGCTCGAGGTTTGACTGATTTAATAATGAGATTGCACACGATTCAAAACACGGCTAGTAAATGTATTATAGGAATGTTAGTAAATGGCTTAGTGATTAAACATATAAACATAGATAAAGTGCTACATTCCTGGTAAATGGAAAATGCTTGCATATTCTACTGATGTGATATCAAATCAAGTGTGTTCCACTTGGTATTCATGTTGCAATAAAAGAAAGTCGGTAATTTAGTCCTTTTAAATCCAACCATAAAGCAATAATTCAAACATTTTATGTTCGAACTTGTCTACCGGTGTTATTAATAAAAATGCGAAAGCTATTTATTTCAAAATAATTTTATGGTATATGCACAAAATATGGTAATTATGGCAACATATGATATTATATGAATATATGCAAGTACGTTCGGTCAACAATAATAAACACATTAAAGAACCTCTTACCTCAATGTGTCGTAATAACGTCTGGATTGAAAAGTTACAATATGATCATTTACAAGAAAGCTATTACTTAAAAGTATACAGTCACTACTTATTTAATTCCCTATATATTTCATTGTAAATACGAAAACTTAAGATTAAAAACAATGCATTTTCTAGCGTATCATGTGTAAGACAGCCATACATTTCCTTGACATTTTGGAAATTGATTTAAACAATAAAAAGGTATGACAAAATTCTCTTAAAAACATTGACTCACTTGAAGATAGGCACCGTATTTTTTCAAGGAATTCATGTTGCATCAGGCCAAAATAATGCAAACGATTTTGAAGAAAATATTTAAAAGCAGAGCAATTCATTAACGCGCTCTCTCTCTCTCTCTGATGCAGGTATAGACTGAATCTTAAACAACTTTAATTGCACCACTCAGATTATCGGAATCTGAAATTGAGAGAGTGGTATTTAGCATTTAGTTATAACGTACCTTAAGGCGTTAAAGGGTGTGTGGAGGCCACAGACGGCCAAATACGGCGTTTAACACTTCATCCATCGTAACAGTGTTGCATGTTTTTGTCACTTACTGCAAATGAATATGCTCAGTCACTGCTCACCTACAATGTATCTATAACCATGCATACAAAATATTTCTTCACTAATTTATATGTCCAAATAAAGACAAAATACGGTATATGTTTGTCGATTGTTAATCTTACAACAATCATATCAATCTTGGCAGAATCAATGCACTTTAGAGTTTTGATTTTTTTCTTTCAGTAAGAAGAAATTGAGGAAGAAATTGCTTTTATTATAGTCACAAAACCTTTCCGAATTTAAATTTCAACGTAGGTCTCTAAGCTATACACACCTTGCTTAAATGATTTGTTTATGGCCAATGTCAAACTTTATTAATATAGTCCTGTTCAATAACCGTTGTTATTACCCTTAAAATTACCTCCCCTGAATGTTCTTCAGCGTGGAGATCTTTTCTTCTTTTCCGGTGGTGCGCAAAGTTATGCCATAATGAGCAAATCTACACCAAAACGACGGTTAAAAAGCGACTGTTGCATTTGCAGTAAATACTTGGGAAAAGTTGTGAATGAACTTTGTGTAACGTTGCACAGATTCCCAACGGACGATAAGCTCGGAAAACTCTGGATTAAACGTCTGAGAGCTGTCAGTCCAAATTGTGTGTCAAATTTGAAAAATGATCGGCTTTGTTCAGTTCACTTCGCCAACGGAATGTTCTATACAACTGCAAACATGATTGTGTTTTATGCTTCTGTTATACTTAAGAAATATAATTAAAAATTAATAATCAAATCAATTATCGGTAAGTCTATTTTGATGCGTGTGTGGTCTGTTTGAAGTGATTGTTTTTTGTATGTGGTGTCTCTAGTTCTGTCTCTTTTCGGCACTTGCATTTTGCCTCTTAACATAGTGTGTGTGTTTGAATTTCCGACTACCGGGCTTTTCCCTGTTGTTTTCATTGTATTAATGAAAGAAAGACATAGCCTGGTATTGATGACTTATGACATGATAAAGGCCATACTATGTAAACAAGAAACAGTCTTCAGGAAAAATAAGATAAAGTACAAGCGTACATTTCGTAGTTCAGATGAGTTAGGATCAGTGAAAGAGGTGACTATTTCGTAGTTGCGTAAATCAAGATACGGATCAGTGTACCTGGTGAATGTATCGTAGTTTCGTAAAATCAAGGTAAGGGACTGTGTACCAGGTGAATGTATCTTAGTGTCGTAGATCACGATAAGGGACAGTGTACCAGGTGAATGTATCGTAGTGTCGTAGATCACGATAAGGGACAGTGTACCAGGTGAATGTATCTTAGTGTCGTAAATCAAGATAAGGGACAGTGTACCAGGTGACTGTATCGTAGTGTCGTAAATCAAGATAAGGGACAGTGTACCATGTGAATGTATCGTAGTGTCGTAAATCAAGATACGGATCAGTGTACCTGGTGAATGTATCGTAGTTTCGTAAAATCAATATAAGGGACAGTGTACCAGGATAATCAATCGTAGTGTCGTAGATCAAGATAAGGGACAGTGTACCAGGTGACTGTATCGTAGTGTCGTAGATCAAGATAAGGGACAGTGTACCAGGATAATCAATCGTAGTGTCGTAGATCAAGATAAGGGACAGTGTACCAGGATAATCAATCGTAGTGTCGTAGATCAAGATAAGGGACAGTGTACCAGGTGACTGTATCGTAGTGTCGTAGATCAAGATAAGGGACAGTGTACCAGGTGACTGTATCGTAGTGTCGTAAATCAAGATAAGGGACAGTGTACCAGGATAATCAATCGTAGTGTCGTAGATCTAGATAAGGGACAGTGTACCAGGTGACTGTATCGTAGTGTCGTAAATCAAGATAAAGGACAGTGTACCAGGTGACTGTATCGTAGTGTCGTAAATCAAGATAAGGGACAGTGTACCAGGATAATCATTCGTAGTGTCGTAGATCTAGATAAGGGACAGTGTACCAGGTGACTGTATCGTAGTGTCGTAAATCAAGATAAGGGACAGTTTACCAGGTGACTGTATCGTAGTGTCGTAAATCAAGATAAGGGACAGTGTACCAGGTGACTGTATCGTAGTGTCGTAAATCAAGATAAGGGACAGTGTACCAGGATAATCAATCGTAGTGTCGTAGATCTAGATAAGGGACAGTGTACCAGGTTAATGTATCGTAGTGTCGTAGATCAAGATAAGGGACAGTGTACCAGGTTAATGTATCTTAGTGTCGTAGATCAAGATAAGGGACAGTGTACCAGGTGACTGTATCGTAGTGTCGTAAATCAAGATAAGGAACAGTGTACCAGGTGACTGTATCGTAGTGTCGTAGATCAAGATAAAAGACAGTGTACCATGTTAATGTATCTTAGTGTCGTAGATCAAGATAAGGGACAGTGTACCAGGTGAATGTATCGCAGTGTCGTAAATCAAGATAAGGAACAGTGTACCAGGTGACTGTATCGTAGTGTCGTAGATCAAGATAAAGGACAGTGTACCAGGTGACTGTATCGTAGTGTCGTAAATCAAGATAAGGAACAGTGTACCAGGTTACTGTATCGTAGTTTTGTAAATCAAGATAAGGGACAGTGTACCAGGTTAATGTATCGTAGTGTCGTAGATAAAAATAAGGGACAGTGTACCAGGTTAATGTATCGTAGTGTCGTAGATCAAGATAAGGGACAGTGTACAAGGTTACTGTATCGTAGTGTCGTAGATCAAGATAAGGGACAATGTACCGGGTGAATGTATCGTAGTGTCGTCAATCAAGATAAGGAACAGTGTACCAGGTGAATGTTTCGTAGTGTCGTAGATCAAGATAAGGGACAGTGTACCAGGATAATGTATCGTAGTGTCGTAGATCAAGATAAGGGACAGTGTACCAGGTGACTGTATCGTAGTGTCGTAGATCAAGATAAGGGACAATGTACTGGGTGACTGTATCGTAGTGTCGTAGATCAAGATAAGGGACAGTGTACCAGGATAATGTATCGTAGTGTCGTAGATCAAGATAAGGGACAGTGTACCAGGTTACTGTATCGTAGTGTCGTAGATCAAGATAAGGGACAGTGTACCAGGTGACTGTATCGAAGTGTCGTAGATCTAGATAAGGGACAATGTACCGGGTGAATGTATCGTAGTGTCGTCAATCAAGATAAGGAACAGTGTACCAGGTGACTGTATCGTAGTGTCGTAGATCAAGATAAAGGACAGTGTACCAGGTTAATGTATCGTAGTTTTGTAAATCAAGATAAGGGACAGTGTACCAGGTGAATGTATCGTAGTGTCGTAGATCACGATAAGGGACAGTGTACCAGGTGACTGTATCGTAGTGTCGTAAATCAAGATAAGGGACAGTGTACCAGGTTAATGTATCGTAGTGTTGTAAATCAAGATAAGGGACAGTGTACCGGGTGAATGTATCGTAGTGTCGTAAATCAAGATAAAGGACAGTGTACCAGGTGACTGTATCGTAGTGGCGAAAATAAAGATTAGGAACAGTATTCCAGGTGAATATTTCATAGTGGCGAAAAACAAGGGTAGGAACCGTGTACCATGTTAATGTGTCGCGGTGTCTTAAATCAAGATAATGAACAGTGTACGAGGTGAATTTATCGTAGTGTCGTTAATCAAGATTAGGAGAAGTATGTTAACTGTGACCTTTCAGGAGCACCCTCCCAGTTTTGATTTGTCCTTCCTTCTTCTACATCTGTTCTCATCAGTTTCAGAATAGATTTAAATGTCCCCTATTTCTATATTTATAATTTAAATATGTATTTGTCCTTCATTTCGTTCAGTCTAAAGTGCATTGTGTTAAGTTGGTTACTGGTAGTGGGTTATACAATTCTTATGTATTAACGACCTTGATGAGTTGAAGCAAGTAACAAATAAATCAACAAGTGCATGTCAAATTCAGTTAATAAACATTTCACGTAAATTCGGCATTTTTATAATGAAAAAGACCGAAAAGATTATTTTTTATATGAAGCATTATTTCCAGAGCGAAATGTTCAATAAAAACGATTATGTTTTAAGTCGCCTGGGTGTTTGCACTACTTAAAACATTTCCACCGTGCAAGCTTCGTATTAAAATACGATTTTACACCAAAGTAAGCATGTGACAGGTGTTTACGAATAACCTGAGTTTAAACTGCACTTGTTATCAGATCCATTGTAAAATATTGTATTGTTGGACGTTATATGAGTGCTTCATCCTCTAAGGGTAAATTCTAAAGTCAGTTCTCTTGTCCATGTCATTCTTATTCCAATGAAAATAAAAATAAATACGCATTTCCGTATTTTGTGGTCTTATGGATTGGAGTTCCGATGTGCACGGATTCAACCACAAGAGCGGTTGAGTGGTTTTATTTCTAGCATCGGAACGACAATGTTTTATTAAACAAACCGTGTTTTATCGCATAAAGTAATAAACATACTTAATGTTCATATTTACACATGAAGTTTATTTAATCTCTGCATCAATAATCTTAATTAATCATAATACTTTTATTGAGCTTTTATCTTACTACTTATATAATCTTTGATATCCCAATAATAAACAATCATTATGGTCTGCTCATAGAAATTCAAGATAATGGTAATTGTTTGTAGATTATTCAATCATATCACCTATCAGAATCAATGCACATTTTATTTCTGTTATTTTCTTTCAATTCAGATAAGTTTCAGGAAGTAAAACGTTTTCCAAGATAAAATAAAATAAAAGCTAAGGTCTTAATGTAGAACAAAGTAGAGTGTTTGAGGTCAATGTGATGCTATATAGATATTGCTGCATGATCTGCATATGCACCCAGAAAGACAATGCTGGCATTCATACATTCGAAACGGTATGACGTACAAACATGCTGAATGAGAATGTAATGAAAGTGAATCAGATGCCACAGTTTGCTCACCAGAACTGCTTTCCGGAAAGCGAGATAAAGGCATATATTTCCTCCATGTATAACTAGCTTCAGACCGTACATTAAATAGATATGGATATGTTATTGTATTCACTAATACCCTTATTGCTTTAGGATAGGACGGAGTAGTCGTTGTAGTAGTAGTAATAGTAGTATGTTTAATAAGAGAAACCATGGTATTTAACTCTACAATGTCGTCAATACCGTGATTAGTTCTGGCACTCATAGTAAATGTTATACGCAGTTTTGCTATTTGGAACAAGGAATATACAACGTATTACTGAACTTGTATTCTAAATAGTGCAACGTTCCTTCATTCCGTTCGTTTTAGTACAATAAATGTATTTAACGCCATTTATCGATGATGTTCGTGTCTTCCTATGTGTGAATGTAAGCACCGTTTCACCGTTTAATGCTAATGTTGCATTGTGTTTGTGCTTGGTTCCGGTTTGACTTACAGCATGATGTTACAATAGGAAATATAGGAACAAACCAAGCACCCATTAACAAACTGTGATTCTGGCACTTAGATAATCAAAGCACTGAGAGTGCTCAATGATGACAGGCGTAACTCTCGACCGCTTGGTTGACACGCAATGGTCTTATCAACACTTCAAGATCAGGCTAGTCTTGCAACTCACCGCAATGTCTCCAATTCACAACAATGGATCGGTATTGACACAACATTTACACCTTGCTTTCTGCCCGTACACTGAGGAAACATTTTGCTAGCTTCATGAGATTTCCTTTGAGTATTTTGTTCGGTGCAAAGTGATATTCAACAGTTGCATATAAATGTATGTACAAGCGCATATTTTCTGAAGAATCTGGCGTTCAAAAAATATTAATTTAATAATCCATTTGATACAATCATGTTAAAAGTTTGTACTTTAGTTATCTCCTTTCTCTCAAATGCTCAATTTCGATAGGTTTTAAATATCCAACATAAATAACTTACGTCAGCAAGCACTAGGACGAATGTCGAAAAACCTAATTTAGGAAGCTTTTTGCAATAAGCCACCTGGTGTCATTAATCTATTAATCAATCTGGTACATTCCTGCTAGGAATAGACTTAAGGGTTCGGGTTTTATCCGAAGCTTAAAGATGAAAGCATCCTATATGTGATGTTGAGAGTGCAATGTTCAATAACACCAAGCGATTTCATTTACAAACATTCCACGTTATCAAATTTTTCGACAAAGTTTGTTGACTACCTGTGAATTTTATATTAAAGTTTAACAATCTTTTAAAGCTTCTTAGCATATCGTGCAACAATTTGTAAAATGCTCATAAACTTTATTCGAGGTCCATTTGAAAAATACGTAAACATTTATAATAGTGTTCACATTGTTTGATATGATTCCATACAATTGGGTACGCATTTAAATTAGTGTTTTCTTTTAGAAGAAACTTAAAGTTGAATTGACTCAATGCATTGACATTTTGGTTGATGTTTGGTAGATTTAATAATGGCAGTGCACACGATGCAAAACACCGCTAGTAAATGTAATAGTAATGTTAGTAAATGGCTTAGTGATCAAACATATACACATGGATAACATACTGCATTCGTTTTGACTAAATGCACTGAGACATTATTGGTGAAACGTATAACTACTCAGCGAAGTCGAACCAAATGTTATTAGAATTAAGCGTTCATATCGATGCGTAAATGCAAAAAGGTTTTACGTGGCATTAAATAAAGAAGAAGATATAAACTTTTCGCTTTCACCTCTCGATATCCAAAGTGGATTATAAAAATTAATAACGTCAACATGTGTACGGAACATGAGTTTTCCACTTTTCATACAAATCTAATTAACGTAATGTTATCTGTTCGGAGGACAATAGAATGACATATAGATGCAGCAATACCACTGATGTATTTTTATAAGAAAAAAATAAGTTATCTTTGGCATTTATGCACTTGCGAAATCGACACCACCGAGTACAAATTGAAACACATACAATAGCGACATTATCTCAGGTCGCTATGCCTATTATTCAAAGATGGTATTCAAAAAAATGAGGAACTGTATAATGAGCGATACTTTGCAAGGGTTCTGTTGTTATGATAATTATAACTCTGTTGTCAAAATACTATTTAAATACAAAGAAATTTATTATATTAATTTCAAAGATAGATAATGATTATTTGGCACAAATAAAAACAACGGCATTTGAGATCATATGTATTAATGTAATTATTACTTCTATTACGTTTTATATGTTCAATGTTTACATATGTTTTAATGGCCCACGTTCATAATCAAACAACCTGCATCAATATATTATCCACTTACGGCTAGGTTATAAAACGAAGGAACTGTACAAATAGATAGGAAAATCAGTGTTTTACACTTAAAAATGCATTAAAAAACCTAAGACGCTTAAAACAGGTGCTTAGTTGTAGCAACGCAATATAAATGGAAATGCTTGCATGTTCTTCATTTGAGATATTAAATTAACATCCACTTGGTATTCGTGTTGCAATCACGGAAGTCAGTAATTTAGTCCTTTTAAATCCAATCATCAAGCAATATTTAAACATAATATATTCGGAAATACATATAATGTGCAAATTATCGGTTAAACTTATTTTATGGTATATGCACAAAATATGGTTATTATTGCAGCATATAATATTATATTAATATACAACTGGGTTGAGTTACAAAGTATAAACAATATTAGAAAACGGCTATCCGCGCAAAATATCGAAAACGTCTGGATTGAAAAGTTATGATAAGATCATTTTCAAAGTAGCAATCACTTAAAAGTATACACTACGTCCCTATACATTTAAATGTCAATACCAAAACCTTTCTTGAAGATATTCGAGATGATAATAAATGTTTGTCGATGGTTTATCTTAATTTAAACATATCAATCTTGGCAGAATCAATGCACTGTAGAGTTCTGTTCTTTTTCTTCAATTATAGTTACAAAAACATTTCGAATTGAAATTTCAACGTAGGTCTCTAACCTTTACACACCTTACAAAAATGTTTTGTTTATGGCCATGTCATGCTTTATAAATATAACTGCATGGCCACTTGCACGTAGAAGGAAATACAAACGATGGTATTCAAGACTCAGCAAAGGTTTGGCGTAAATAACATGGAGGATCAGAATGTCATGACGGTATGAGAGAGGCCACATTGTGCACCCAAGAACAGTTTTTTTCGGAAAGTAAGATAATAGAGATACAGTTGGCTTGAACCGTAAATGAAGGCTTCCCAGTTTTGTTGCAAAACGTCACATTTCACAAGCTTTGTTTTGCTCTTTATCTCCTACAATCAGCATCAAAAACGTCTTGATCATCGTGTCCGTATTTTTTCAAAGCCGACGCAGAAGTTGAGCAATTTAAGCTCAACAGATTCTCTGAAACATGGTTTTTGACATAACAATTCAGTTTGTGTTTATAAGACGAGAACTGCTTATTGCGATTATATTTTAGCAATTTATTGCATACGAGCAGAATGTGGTTTTGTAAATATAGCTAAAAGAAATGAACGATTACATTTTTATAATATTTGCGATTGATAAACATTAGCAAAAAATTGTATAAAACTTGTTAAATCTTTGATATGGTTAAAGTTAGCGATAATATTTATTGATTGGCCAATATTTATCCAACAATCAAATTGCATTTAGAGCAAACTTAAGAAAACTGATGATAATGTGTCCGCGTTTATACAACTGACTGTAGCAGTCATTTTTTTATAAATGTTGAACAATTAATAACAAAAATGGCTAATTTTGTCCAAAACAACGATTTAACAAGTTAAATGCCGATTGCTGCAGTATTTTATATGAGTTTAATCAATTGACAAATCAACCAATATATATATCAAATAAATTAAAAGGAACACATCAAATGGATCATACTAATGAGTTCATTGAACTTTTATCCACCCGACCTTTCCTAGATTGCATTGAATGTTTTAGCGCTTTCCCTTTTTAGATAATCAAACAATGATTAGTTAGGAATTCCTTTTTACAGTTGAGATCATGATAACAAATGCACTGTTAAATCTGTATACATTCTATGTATCGAGAACCATTGTTTGATTTCATGGAGCAGGAAATCGTGTTTTGTGATAAGTAATTATGCACTCACAATTTGGGTTTCTAACTTTCTTCACAACGAGCAGAAAACTTCCTTGATTTGAATGTGATGCTTGTAAATAGAATTTCGTGAACTTTCTCTGTGTTCAAGTAGGACATACTGTATCATTCATGGTTCTGCATTATCATGACGTACATACATTGCGATTCAAAATGTGATGCCAGTAAATGAAAGAGGCCACATTGTGCAAATCAGGACCTGTTTTCCGGAAAGTGAGATAATGGCGTGAACTAGGCACTGGTATCGTAGTCGTAAATCCCCCCGGGATTGCTATGTTTGGCCTCCTTATACATCTCTTCTCGCCGGTATTAGCATGTTATTTATCATCCCTTCCGTCTTCGGGTTATCATTTCATAATTGACGGGTATTGTATGTCATTTGAGGTATAAAGCTAAATCTTTGATTGATGCGTTTGCTCCTTTGTTCTTCCCTGCTCTCTTCTGAGTGAGACTGAGGAAACTTTTGTTACTGACTGGATTACAACTGCAATATATTTACGACCTCGGTGATGCTCATCAATTGGCAAATTAAACAACAATAGCATGTCAAAAATAGATAATAAAGACTTCAAGCCAACATCGTTTTTTTTTTAAATCGCCATATCCTTTATCAAAATAGACAAAAAGGTCAAGTTCGTTATAATAGCACGATTTTCATGTCAATCAGTGCGATGCTTAATAAAAGAAAAAAGAACGACATTCAAAAACATGTTTGTAGATGTTAAATATGTTTTTGACCTATAGTTATTTCTGTCTGCATGGTGTTAAGTTGGTTACTGGTAGAGTATTTACAATGTATAAGAGACCTTGGTGAGTTTTATCAGGAGACATACAAATCAACAAGTGCATGTGAAATTCAGGTAATAAACATTTCACGCTAATGAAATATTGATAAAATCGGCATTTTTATGATAAAAAATAGACCAAGAATATTATTCTTTATACGATGCATTATTTCCTAAAAGTGAAATCCAATAAAAACGCACAATTTTTAAGTATTCTGGGTGTTCCCACTACATAAAACATTTCCAACGTTTAAGATACGTATTAGAATGTGTTTTTACACCAAAGTAAGCTTGCGGCAGGTGTTTACCAATTACCTGAATATATACTGCATGTAATTTCATATCTATAGTAAAATAATGTATTGTTTTACTTGATATTAGTGCTTCACCCAGCCTAGATATATATTCCAAAGTCAGTTTTCTAGTCAATGTCACGCCTTGTATATTATAAAGGAAACAATAAGAAATACGCCAGGTACTGTTTTTCGGAAAGTGAGGTAAATGAATATATTTGCTCCAGATATAACTAGCTTTAGACCGTATATTGTTCAGATATTAATATGTATGTTATTGTATTCACTGGAAGTCAATTACCTTGATTGCTTTAGAAGCAGAAGTAGTAGTAGTAGTAGTAGTAGTGTAGTAGTAGTAGTAGTAGTAGTAGTAGTAGTAGTAGTAGTAGTAGTAGTAGTAGTAGTAGTAGTAGGAGTAGTAGTAGTAGTAGTAGTAGTAGTAGTAGTAGCAGAAGCAGTAGCAGCAGAGCAGCAGCAACACAACAGGCATTAGTAGTAGTAGTAGTAGTAGCAGTAGCAGTAGCAGTAGCAGTAGTAGTAGTAGTAGTAGTAGAAGTAGTAGTAGAAGTAGTAGTAGAAGTAGTAGTAGCAGTAGTAGTAGTAGTAGTAGTAGTAGTAGTAGTAGTAGTAGTAGTAGTAGTAGTAGTTAAGAACAGCTTATTACGATAATATATAATAATAAGGTATAGCTTAACAAAGGAAGACACATTTAGATTATAAAATATATCGCAGCTTTAAGGTAAGACAGTTTGTTTAATGGCAATCCTAAATTAAAATATATAATTGCACAAGCTAAATCACATACTGGAAACGACAAACCACAGAATTGTAATGCTAAGGAGTCAAAATTTGCAGTAAACCATGAACATAAAAAATAACAAGTTATAATAAGTTATATCTCAGACGTTGTGTTACAACTTAATCACGATTAATGAACTTATAACAAATCTTTCTAGGACAGGAAACCAAATTAAAACAATGACTTAACAATGAATAGCCTTAGTCTAACAAGTACGCCCTAACTGTGGACTTAAAATTATTCATGAACTTCAAATTCCTTATGTCTTTTGGCAACCCATTCAACAAAGAACAACAACGATAGTCAAAGGACTTCTTACCAAAACTCTTGACCACTATCGACAAATGTACTTCTGTTATTATGACTAGTTGAAGCGGTCACTCTAAACCTAGTGCTATAATTGTGAGCAAAACTAGCAGGGACTAGCAAGTTGTCCACCATATAGGAAGGAGCTGTTTTAGAAGATACCTTAAAGGCATGACAGAGAGTGATAAAGTCAAACTCAGCTTTTTGCATAAATATTCATTTTGCCACAGATAACCATTTAAGACAGGATAAATGCTCTTTATCAATACGGGCTCTAGAATCTAAATTTCAAACAAATCTTATAAGTTTATTTTGGGTAATCTGTAGCTTATTTCTCAAAACGTGATATTTAAAAAAATAGTAATAATAATGTTTTCATTTATTTCAAAGATAAATTATTTTGGCACAAATAAAACAACATCATTTGACATCATTTGCTATTTGTCATTTGACATCATTTGGTTGCTCCAGCTGGGTTTCAAAAACAGAAATCAAGTAAAATCAAGAGGTTTCCAGCGATTTCTGTGATATGTATTAACATAATTATTAAAATAATATTATTATTATGTTTACGTATTTTTTAAATGGCCCTCGTTTATACTCAAACAACCTGCATCCACACATTGTACACTGTTATCCACCTATGATTAGGTTATAAAACGATGGCACTGTAAAACATTGATATAAAAAATTACACTTTAAAACTAAAGACCCTTAGCCAGGTGCTTAGCAACGCAATTTAAATGGAAAATGCTTGAATAGTCTACATTTGCAATATCAAATGAAGTGTTCCACTTGGTATTCGTGTTGCAATAAAAGAAAGTCATTAATTTAGACCTTTTTATTACAATCATAAAGCAATAATCTTAACAAACAATATTTTCATTTGCCTACCGATGTTATATATATAAAATGCGCAACTTATTGATTTAATCTTATTTTACGGTATATGCATAGTATATGGTTATTATTGCAATATATGATATTATATTAATATACAAGTGGGTTGGGTCCCAAGTTATAAACAGAATTAGAAACGGCTCTCCCCGAAATGTGTCGTAATAACGTCTGGGTTGAAAAGTTATGATATGATCATTTACAAGTTAGCTATTACTTAAAATTATACACTTCTAATAAACTTCCCTATATATTTCAATGTGAATACGAATACTACAGATTTGAAAAATACTGCACTATCAAGCGTTTCATGCAAAAGACTGCCATACATTTCCGTAAAATTTTGGAAATTGATTTAAACAATAAAAAGGTATATCAGAATTTCTTTAAAGAACATTCACTCGCTTTTTGTTGATTTTTCAAGGAATTCATGTTGCATCAGGCCGGAATAATGCAAACGTTCTAGTGGGAAAATGCTGAGATGTTCATGAACTCTTTCTCTCTGTTTGCAGGTATATACTGCATCTAAAGCATACAATTTTTAATTATTTGCATCGTGCATCGGAATCTTAAATTTGGAGTGCGGTATTTAGCATTTAGTTAAAACGTATCTTAAGCACGCGTTAAAGGGTGTGTGGCCACACACGGGGTTTTACCCTTCATCCATCGTGACAGTGTTGCATGTTATTGTCACATACTGCCAATGAATATTCTCAATCACTGCTCACCCACAATGTATTTATAACCATGCACAATAGATATTTCTTCACTACAGTAAATGTCCAAACAAACAAAAAATAATTAAGGAACACTTGAAGATATTCGAGGTGATGGTAAATATTTGTCGATAGTAAATCTATATGATTGTGTGACCACATGCAAGAAGGCAATACAAACGATGGTATTCATGACTCAGCAAAGGTTTGGCGTACAAATAATGCTGATTCAGAATGTGATGACAGTATGAAAGAGGCCACATTGTGCACTCAAGAACAGGTTTTTCCGGAAAGTAAGATAATAGAGATACACTTGGCTTTAACCGTAAATCAAGGCTTCCTCGATTGGTAGAAGAAACCGTCACATTTCACAAGTTTTTTTTGCTCTTTATCCCCTCTACAATCAGCATCAAAGACGGCTTGTTCATCGTGTCCGTATTTTTCGAAGCAGACGCAGAATCTGAGCAATTTCAGCTCAGTAGATTCTCTGAAACATGGTTTTTGACATAATAATTCAGTTTGTGTTTAAAACAAGACGATAACTGCTTATTACGATTCTGTTTTAGCAATTTATAGCATACGAACAAATAGAATGTGGTTCTGTAAATATTGATTTGATTTGGTTAAAGTTGGCGATAATATTTATTGATTGGTCAATTTTATCCAAAAATTAGTGTTGACCCATCAAAATGCTTTTCCAGTAAACTGTTAGTAATGTGTCCGCTTTTATACATTTGGCTGTTGCAGTCATTATTCATAAGTATTGACCAATCAATAAACAAATTAGCTAACTTTGACCAAAACAACGATTTAACAATCTAAATATAGTTTGCTGCAGTGTTACATAATTGGATAACCACAAATGTTGTTTTAAATGTTATCCTTTTAGATAATTATGGGAAAAGGAGTTCTAAAGCAACATACATCTTCATACATATATTTATACAAGATAAGAAGATTTCGAGGTACCAAAGGCATATTGAAAGTAATGTACGAGATTCACTTACAACTCATCAATTACACTGCCTTTGTTTTTGTTGGCCTTAATCCTCTCAAAATGCTTGCCATTGGCCTTAATCCTTGCGTAGTGCTTATCATTGGCCTTAACCATTGTATAAGGCATTGTCATAGGCCTTACTCCGTTCACACTGCATGTCCTTGGCCTTTATCCATAAATAGTGTTTGTCCTTGCACTAAGTCCTTGCACAATGCTTGTCATTGGCCTTAATCATTACATACTGCTTGTCTTTGACCTAAATCATTTCATGTTGCTTGTCATTGGCCTTAACCATTGTATAAGGCATTGTCATCGGCCTTACTCCTTTCACACTGCTTGTCCTTGGCCTTTATCCATAAATAGTGTTTGTCCTTGGCCAATATCCTTACAAAGTGTTTTTCCTTGCACTATGTCCGTGCACAATGCTTGTCATTGGCCTTAATCAATACATACTGCTTGTCCTTGACTTAAATCATTTCATGTTGCTTGTCATTGGCCTTAATCCTTGCATAGTGCTTATCATTGGCCTTAACCATTGTATAAGGCATTGTCATAGGCCTTACTCCGTTCACACTGCATGTCCTTGGCCTTTATCCATAAATAGTGTTTGTCCTTGCACTAAGTCCTTGCACAATGCTTGTCATTGGCCTTAATCATTACATACTGCTTGTCCTTGACCTAAATCATTTCATGTTGCTTGTCATTGGCCTTAACCATTGTATAGGGCATTGTCATCGGCCTTACTCCTTTCACACTGCTTGTCCTTGGCCTTTATCCAAAAATAGTGTTTGTCCTTGGCCAATATCCTTGCAAAGTGTTTTTCCTTGCACTATGTCCTTGCACAATGCTTGTCATTGGCCTTAATCATTACATACTGCTTGTCCTTGACTTAAATCATTTCATGTTGCTTGTCATTGGCCTTAATCCTTGCATAGTGCTTGTCATTTGCCCTAATCAATGCACAGTGTTTCTCATTTGCCTTACTCCTTGCAAAGTGCTTGTCATTGGCCTTAATCCTTGCACAGTGCTTATCATTTGCCTGAATCCTTGCACAGTGCTTGTTATTGGCCTTAATCCTTGCATAGTGCGTGCTTGTTATTGGCCTTAATCCTTGCATAGTGCTTGTCATTTGCCTTAATCCTCGCAAAGTGCTTGTCGTTTGCCTTAATCCTTGCATAGTGCTTGTCATTGGCCTTAATCCTTGCACAGTGCTTGTTATTGGCCTTAATCCTTGCATAGCGCGTGCTTGTCATAAGCCTTAATCTTTGCATAGTGCTTGTCATTGGCCTTAATCCTTGCATAGTGCTTGTCATTTGTCTTAATCCTTGCACAATGCTTGTTATTGGCCTTAATCCTTGCATAGTGCGTGCTTGTCATAAGCCTTTATCTTGCATAGTGCTTGTCATAAGCCTTAATCTTTGCATAGTGCTTGTCATTGGCCTTAATCCTTGCACAGTGCTTGTTATTGGCCTTAATCATTGCATAGTGCTTGTTATTGGCCTTAATCCTTGCATAGTGCGTGCTTGTCATAAGCCTTAATCTTTGCATAGTGCTTGTTATTGGCCTTAATCCTTGCATAGTGCGTGCTTGTCATTGGCCTTAACCCTTGCACAGTGCATGCTTGTTATTGGCCTTAATCCTTGCATAGTGCGTGCTTGTCATTGGCCGTAATCCTTGCACAGTGCTTGTTATTGGCCTTAATCTTTGCATAGTGCTTGTCATTGGCCTTAATCCTTGCATAGTGCTTGTCATTGGCCTTAATCCTTGCACAATGCTTGTTATTGGCCTTAATCCTTGCATAGTGCGTGCTTGTCAAAAGCCTTAATCTTTGCATAGTGCTTGTCATAAGCCTTAATCTTTGCATAGCGCTTGTCATTGGCCTTAATCCTTGCACAGTGCTTGTTATTGGCCTTAATCCTTGCACAGTGCTTGTTATTGGCCTTAATCCTTGCATAGTGCGTGCTTGTCATAAGCCTTAATCTTTGCATAGTGCTTGTCATTTGCCTTAATCCTTGCAAAGTGCTTATCATTTGCCTTAATCCTTGCATAGTGCTTGTCATTGGCCTGAATCCTTGCACAGTGCTTGTCATTGGCCTTAATCCTTGCACAGTGCTTGTCATTGGCCTTAATCCTTGCACAGTGCTTGTCATTGGCCTTAATCCTTGCACAGTGCTTGTTATTGGCCTTAATCCTTGCATAGTGCGTGCTTGTCATAAGCCTTAATCTTTGCATAGTGCTTGTCATTGGCCTTAATCCTTGCACAGTGTTTGCCATTTGATTTCTATAGTGTTTGTCCTTGGTGCTATTATAACTAGACTCATTATTCACGCAATACCGATACAATATAACTTGGTTGACAAGTCCAGCAACGAGTAACATACCGTGGTTTTGTTTTAAAGTCAAACCGACCTTAACATAGTTTACTTGGGTTTGGCTTTTATACGTGTCCCTGTAGTGTTCACTGTATTGAATTTACATGTTTGCCTCTTTCTCTTTCGTTTCTAACCGTTCCTCGGTACATTGCGTTACTCTGGTTACTTAACTGCTGTTAAAATAGAAAATTATCAATGAACGCGGTGAGTTTAATCAGTTGACAAATCAACCGATATAAATCAAATAAATCAAAAGGAACACATCCCAAATCAATTTGATATAAATATATTTGGCACATTCATGGCATAAAAGTCTCTAGGTCTGTGTTTGTATACGCATTCTGTAGATGAAAGCATGATTGTTTTTGAAACCTGAGTGCAATATTCAATACACCTGTGAATTTTATTTGAAAATGTTACACGTTATCAAAATATTTGAAATTCATTGTTACCTGTCAATTACATTTAATTTTAGACTTCATTAGCGTCTGATCAAATACTAACATTATTAATAGTGTATGCAAGAAGATGTATTGCTCCGATCATATGGGATTTGCTTATGTAGTTTTATATTGTACTTCGACAATATTGTGAAATAAGTTTGCAATCCTTGTATGTGTACTCATGGGCATTTTGTCTTCATGTGATTGTTTACAAACTCTTTAAAACTATCTTGTAATGAAATGTAACTCCTGTTACCGAATAAAAGCAACTAGTAAAATGGTTATATTGTCGAGAAAACCTGATAAAACACAACAATAAAGTGGTCACAATATAAATTAAGTGTTGTGGATGTCAACTCTGTGCTAACGTACCCAGCCGCATAGATTTTGAGGTTCGCTTGACTAAGTATTTAGGGCACAGTTTTCATATTATTAAAATCGATTGAACTGGCGTTTTTAGTTTTACACATTTGACAGTTATATAACTTGGTGGTGATAAAAAAGGTTCAATTTTCAGAAATCAGATGTTAGCACGAAAGTATGCAAGTGTCAGTTGCTTGGTAAAAATGGAATATGCCATCATAAACATAAAATGAGCTGGTACACGTATTCTCGCTTCCAATCATAGTCAGTATTTTGTTCCTTGTAAACTGCAAATAATGATCAATTCATAAAACAGTAGGTTCGTATCAGTATTGTCTAATCAAACATAAATTTTAATAACGATGCATGCAGGATTAAACCAAAAGGTTTTATCTTTTATTTCGATCCTAAAATCATGCATTTGGTCATGGTATAAAAACGATATATCGACGGTTTTCCATGTAAGCAACGTAACTTGTAAACAAAGCGTGACGCTGAATAAATAAAAGATAACAGCTATCATATTAAAATTTATTATAGAAATGATGGCAATGTTACGCGTGTGGTAATATAGATACACCCGTGTTGTATCTTAATTTGTTACTTCAGTTGATGTTAACTTTGTGTAGAGGCCGTAAACGTCACGTACTATATCCAAAACATTAGTTACAACTTATTAATGAAATTCTGGTAAACCGGGGTAATTATTCCAGTATTGTATATTACTCCTATGTGAATAGTCTGTAATTCGGAGGAATCCCTGTTCCAGTGTGAAATTGTAATCATACATGATATGTAAACAATGTATTGTTAAATTATCCCCTTTGTTCGTTCATGCATGCAATATGTTTTTGTGTTAATAATGATGAGCTTAATATGCTTACGTTAACTAGAGATTCTCTTCTGTTTTTATACTGATGTTATACAAGGTTGTTAACATTAACAAAGTTTTGAACACTCGGCCCATCATTACGTACATACTAGATCATACTAAAGAGTTCATTGAACTTTTATCCACCCGACCTTCCCTAGATTTCATGGAATGTTTTAACGCTTTCCCTTTTTAGATATCCAAACAAAGAGTTAGTTAGGAATGCCTGATTACAGTTCAGATCATGATAACAATTTACAGTTTAATCGCTATACATTCTATCTATCAAGAACCATTGTATATTTGATTTCTGAAATATTTAAAGAAAGATTAATTGAGCAGGAAATCGTGTTTTATGATAAGTAATTATGCACTCAATACTTGGGTTTCTAACTTTTGCACAACGAGCAGAAAACTTCCTTGATTTGAATGTGATGCTTGATGAATAAAATTGCGTGAATTTTCTCCTTGTTAAAGGAGGTTATAATGTATCATTCTTGGTTCTTCATTATCATAACGTACATAACTAGTGATTCAGGACGTGATGCCAGTAAATGAAAGAGGCAACATTGTGCACATCAGGACCTGTTTTCCGGAAAGGGAGATAATGGCGTGAACTAGGCACTGTAATCGTAGTCGTAAATCCAGGTCACACCCCCGGGACATGTAATGTTTGGCCTCCTAATACAACCCTTCTCACCGGTATTAACATCGTATTGATCACCCCCTCTGTCTTCGGTTTATTATTTCATAATTGACGGGTATTGTATGTCATTTGAGGTATTTAGCTTAATTTATGATTGATGCGTTTGCTTCTTTGTTTTTCCATGAAGGTATTTTTTCTGAACTTGCACAGAGGTAACTTTGGTTACTGACTGGGATTTCAACTGCGTTATATTTACGCGTTTGGTGAAGTTCTTAATTGGCAAAAAAATCAACAATAGCATGTCAAAAATAGATAAAAAATACTTCACGCTAATATCGTTTTGATAATATCGCCATGTTCATGATCAAAATAAGGTCCAGTTCTTTACGGAGCTTCTTGATAATAGCCCGTCATGTCGATCAGTGCAATGTTCAATAAAAGAAAAACAAATGACATTCAAAAATGTAATGATGTAAAGGAAGTATGATGTCCCGTAGATTGATAGATTTATTGATTGTCTGAGTAATTGATGTTTATTCCTGTAAATGCACAGTTGAAGTTAAACTAAAAACGATGAATGCGTTGGAAAGGTGTAGCCGCGACAAGCGTGATTCTACTTCGTTATCAGTCAAGTTCACTGTTCACAAGCAATAAAAATCGAATCCATAAAACCATTTTAGGCTGCCCCAAACTGTAACCGATGAGTGCCTGTCATTATCTAAAAATAGTTTATGTAAATTGGTGACTTTTTTATACAATTGGCTATTACCATGAACTTTTATCCACCCGATGTTTCCTAGATTTTAAAGAATGTTTTAGCGCTTTCCTTTTTTAGATATCCAAACAATCAATTAGTTAGGAATGCCTGATGACAGTTCAGATCATGATAACAATATAACTGTTAAATCTTAATACATTCTATTTATCAATAATTACTGCATGCTTGATTAACTTTAAATAAAGATTAATTGAGCATGAAATCGTGTTTTATTTAAGGAATGAATTGAGGGATTGAGGTAATAATCAGGGTATGAACGCAGTTGGCGTATTCAAAGTGCGTGGAGTCCGATGGAATCCACGCGTACTTTGACCAGCCCAATTGCGTTCATATCCCCGACAATGAATCAATCCCGCGATTCATTCCTTATATTTACACCAATAGTTCGTTATTTCATTCAATAATTGTTAAAAAAATTACTTTCATTTAAGAAAATGTTACAGTAGTCCCTTTTCACCTTTTCAGTGAAAAGAACGACCCGTAAAATTTAAAAACTAATGGCACCAATACATTTAACATATCATAAATTAGCACTTTAACACTGTTAACTGTTGATTAATTTTACGGGATCTGCTGACACAATACAAGCGTGATTCTACTTGCTAAAAATACTGTTAACAGGCAATAAAAATCGAATCCAAAAACTATTTTGAGATGCCCAAAACTGTATTAGGCAAGCGCCTGTCAATGCCTAAGAAAAGGTAATGTTAATTGATGAATATTTAATTCAATTGGCTAGTTTCATAACAGTATCTGATACTTCTTAATGTACTAGGATATTTGGACAGTGGATTCATTTCCCAAGTGTATTGCTAGTGTGATGTAAAGTAGTAACTGATAAATATGAAAAATAAGTGTAATAACAAATGAATTATATTCTAAAACTGATATCACATAATGAATACAAAAGTAAGAGACTAAATTGTTATTGCAAAACGCAACAAAGTGATAATATCAGTATCTATAAAATGAGGTGTATTGTGAATTCGACCTAGAATTCCCAATAAAACCCCAGAGGCTTATTTTCAATGATGAGCATTTAAAAATGGTAAATAAATTGGTAACAACGTCATTATGAACAACAAAAATACATGTTTGCAAGGAAATGACTCGCGTAAAGCAATCGATAAAATCGTGTCTAAAACTATTAGAATAGAGTCTGTCTTCCTCGACTATTCTCGCAAGCTGTATGGCCTATCCACCAGAAGACAATGACAGCTGCGAGTATTAACACTAAATATCACATGTTTAACAATTATAGCTAGAAGCGATACATAGTACATGGCAACAACTTCAGAAACGTAACAGGAAATACTATGATTAAGCATATTTATGCTATAATATTTGCAATATTAAGAACATGATTTAGACGAAGCTGTTTGTTCTTTGATTCAATGTTTAACATAGATACTAGTATATCTGCAAGAGTGTGAACATTTACATTCACTTGGACCCATACTTTAATGAATCTAACAATTCATTGGGACATAAATGTATCTGTAGTTTGACCTTTAGACAAATCCTTAAGCTTAGGTACCAAATGCAACATGCGTAATCCACATGGAAACACTTGTGGATTGGTTTAGCACGGAAGCATGCTTATACAAACTTTAAGGCGATAGTTGACAATTGACACACAAAGTTTACATTATATCGCTTGATAAAGTGTCTATATTTTGTCCAAAATACTTAACAGGAGAAGTTGAAGAGACAGTATGGAAATGTTATTTTAGAACCAAACAGTATACATTCTGTCTTAACCAAATGAAGTCAAAGCCTGTCACGAACGAAGATGAGCATGATTCCATTACTGGATATAACATTTGTGAGCATATAAAATAGCACTGACTGTATAATATTGATGTTACTAGTGTAACACTTATCATTCAATATCAATGAAAAGTTTCAATAAAGCGAGATTGATTCTTTTCAAAATTTGGATGTAGTGAATGATACAGATGGGCCACTCTCCAGGAATGTATCTATTTACTTTCTGAACCATCGAAATTAATAGATGTTAAAATATAATATATAAAAAGTCCGCGCAAAAGCCGGTGCATAGCTCCTTTAACGCTAGTGTTGCATGTATAGGTGGACGTATCTGAACCTTCTGAATTTTCTTTTCTAGTTATAATAACCTTATTTTTCGAAGAAAACACATTAAGGTTTATCAGTATCTGTTGTCATCAATCAACAAAAACATGCAATCATTACGAAAAACAGTCATCAGCAATCATCATTTTACAACGGAACAAAAACAACATGGATGACTTCATGTATCGCTACAGTAATGTTCATAATGTGTGTTTTACACATGACTTAAACGTTATTTAATGAGGTGCCACCATCAATATAGAGTGGGGGCAAATTGCAGACATTCTAGGAAATGAGCTCTTAGCATAGGTATATTTGTACCAACGATTACTTTTGTTTTGGCGGCGAATTATTAGTAGTGTGTAATGTTTTTAAATGTAATAACTTCGCTTAAATATTCTGGCATAAACCCATGCAAATATTTATAGGTATACCATCATGAAACTTGCGACATTGGACATATTGTTACAGGAGATTATACTTTTATTAAGAACAATCTCCTTAGAAAACTGCTAAATAAAGGTCCTAAATACCGGATAGCATCTGAAATTAATTTCCATACATGTAAATCAGAATTGAAGGCACTTTATCCAAATATAGTAAAAGCTGGTGTAAAAGAGAAGGGGTCGAACTTAATGCCGAGGATGAATAAAATATCGTACCTAAAATATAAGAAAATAGAGTTTTTCAACAATAATCCATTAGCCCTCCCCCCAAAGTATACTTCGATAACTCCAAAGCTGATCATGGATATCAAATCTCTACATAAAAAACTTGTATTTGTACCAGCTGATACAGCAGCTAATAATGTAATCATAGTTTGACGTTTATATTATGTTAATAGTATAATTGAAGAGTTACAATCTTCTAGAACTTACATTCCTAGCCAACTCGATGAAGAAAGTGTTATTAAATATCATATTGATTATAATGCTAAATTTCAAGTTCTGTTGAATGATGATCATGAAAACATTCCTAAAATACACTCGTTGCCTAAAATGCATAAAAATCCGCATAAATCACGATTTATTGTTAATTCCATTTCCTGTTCTACTTAACAAGTTTCAATTTTACTAACATCCTGCTAAACTGCTATTAAGTTTCATGCGAAAAAATACTGTAGCAAAGTTTATGAGAATTCTGGAATTAAACTCTTTTGGTCTGTCATTAATTCTTTAGATTTAGTTAATGATTTTGAAAGTAGACTGTACAAGGTCTCAATGCTTAATACGTTTGACTCTTCAACGCTCTATACATCGATTCCACAATCTTAAGTTACAAACAAATTGACTCCTCATATCGAAAAAACTTTTGCGAGGGAAAAAACTACTTATATGATTATCAATGTATATGATAAACGTGATGATTTTAATTTTAAAATAATTAATTACCCTTCTTTAGATGGAGATGTTCCTATTTCACCATCATATGGTGTTTTTATTGCACAGTTGATAAGATTTGCTAGAATATGTACAGATGTCAACAATTTCTGCTCTCGCAGTAAACTTATGACAGAAAAACTTCTAAAACAGGGTTTCAGATATAATAAATTAAGGAAAACTTTCTCAAAATTTGTTAATGGTCATTATAATCTTATATCAAAGTACAATAGTAGTCTTAAACCACTGATTGCTAATAGTGTTGCCCATCCCGATTTTTATGGTTATGTTTAAAGAAAATTCGTAAAATTAAAATGTTTCCAGCAGGTAGTTGGGCAGATAGACACAATGAATTACTTGGATTTTATTTAAACCGTGGATATAAAGGCAATATTTTAAAGAGTACTTGCCTTTTAGTTTTTGAAGATGAATTCCTGAAACAAAATATAGGGTTGAATATAGCATCCTTACCAGTGCATATAACTAAGATTTCAGTCCTTTGATTTGATGAAAATTTTGCTAATTCATGTTATCTTTAAAACCTTTTTTGGCTGACTCGGAGTGTTTTGGCATGGGACTTAATTTTCTTCAAATATTTTACATTTTCAAATCATTTGGAAATTAAGACTACCTAATACATGCCGCTTTTATTTTTAATGTTTTCTTTATTTGTTCCCAGTTTAAGTACAATGATGCTTTTTATTATAAAACTCTATGATCACACAGTTTTAAACATTTTATTTTATAGGTCAGACTGCGTGTGATGCTCATAGTTTCAAACAATGACTGCACAATGACTGCATCGTATCTTTGAACGTTTTTTTTTTATTTTTGTAAATAGTTTGAATGCACTGTGCTGTTTGTGGAGTTTTGTGCTGTTCTTCCATGTTTCTTGTTTGTGAGTTTTTGTTTTTATGTTCTATGTCTTTGGCGTTTACCCAGTGCCATTAAACCGGGTTTATGTTTAAACTTTTTGCTGCTGAGCTTGTTTCTGTAACTTTTCGTATGAATATTGCATTCGTTATCAAAAGATAAACAACCTAATTTTTTTCTATAATGGGCAAAGTTGTGTACTCATGATTTAAAAAATAACATATTCTTGTGAGAAGTGCTATATTATAATTAATATTACGACAAACCATATTAATTTGATTTAAGTTTTTGGGGTTTTTTTTACTAATAACACATGCAACCGTTTGACTAATGTATTATTCGAATGTTTTTTGCATTCAATGACATAGAAGTGATTTGTTTAGATTTATAACAATTATAAGTCACCATACATTTAGATTTACCAGGAAGAATTAACAGGTTGCTGTTTGAGCACCAGGAAGCCACTTCAGCTCAATCTTCTCGTAAAGATAGCTGAATTACTGCAAAGCAAAGAGATCAATACATAACTTGTTTAGAGAAGGATTTATGTCAGTTATATAAATCAAAAAGAGAAGAGGTCCAAGAATGATCCTTGTTGAATGCTACTTTTACACTGGGAGGATGTTATTGGTCCAAGTGTTAACATAATGAAATGCAGGTTTCTTACCACCAAGTTTTACACATCGTCTTCGATGAGGTCTATGGTTTGAATCAGAAGAGTGATAAACTTGCAATTGTTGTTGAAGAATATGATGGTCCATAATATCAAACGCTTCGAAAATCTATATAAACGGTTCCAACAAGTTTGCCTGATTCTTTTAATTAAGAATTCACTCATCTTTTAAGTGTGGACTGACATGAATACTAATGACAAAAACCTTAATGAAGATGATGAAGTAATTGATTATTGTTTAGAAATTACTCAGTATATTTGAATTGTTTTTCAAACACTTTTAAAAAAAACCTTGTATGTTTACTTGAGATAGGGCTTTACTTGTTGAAATCGTTTTTGTGAAAGCCTCTGTGTAATTGAATTATACACACATCGATTAGTTGATCAGGAAATACTCCACTCGAAATTGTGCTGCTATTGTTGGAAGTTAACGGTCAAAAACCAACTTATCCACATCATTTGATGTTCATTGATACTAATTGACCATTTGCCAGTTTCATGAATGGATCAAGGTCGTTATTTTATAAGTCATTTCCTTCAATATGTATATAAAGCACAAATCAAAACTATATGATTTATTTATTTCCATAACTTTGAGTTCAATTTAAATACTTTTTAATGTTGAAGTAGCATATGTGGCAAAATAATAAACATTTGACACTTACAAATGTCAAATTACGACTAGAACTAATTAAGAGCATGAATGAATTGTGCCTAAGAATCGTCTGAGTTATATATCATTTAAAGATGCATTCTTAGTCCCAAATAAAATTTACCACAATTAATATATTGTTTTAATATTCCTTTAGGGATGAATAAATGTCTAAAACAATGGTTCTCATGAAGGATACTGGGTTGAATTTAAAAGAAAAGTGCATAAATCACGGTATTTCTACCTTAGGAGACTATAGTAGATGACAGTAAATCTGTTAACATTCACCAATCCTTAATAGATTTGCGCTTTCTGCTATTAAATACACAGTTGCAATCTTGTTTTCAGTAATTAATATCATTATTTAGTAAGAAGTTGAAGGTTTATCACTCAAAATTTATGTTTATTATACATGAGTATGTATTGATTTTGAATAAGGGTGTCACTATAAGTCACTTTAAGGAACTTAATAATGGAACAGTTATGAATTTGAAATAGTGTGTGAATGTTGTGTATTTTTTATTAAATACTTATTCAAGTGAAACAGATTTATTTGCGTCATATTCGATCTTTTCAACAATATTTTAAATGTTAGTAAAGTTGGATGTGATAACAGGTAATATGCTTGCAGCGTCTTTAATGTAAATGTGATCATCATTTTAAAGAAGTGTGGCCATAGTTAGTAGCTATTCGGTTTTAGTTAAGGAAATAATATTGCAGCATGAATATGGAGTGGATTTGAATTCTTTGATTTGATTTGCTGTACAAGTGATTTTAATTTATTTGTCCATTTCACATAATATAATGCCTAGCGATCGACTTTTAGTATTCTTTATGCTTGGTTGTAATGAGAAATATTTCGAAACAAAAAGTTGACTGGAAGTATTATTCTAGACTTGATCAGATTTCTGATATTCGCTTTGTATACAATTGAAGATGGTGATATTACGAGATTTTGTCGTAGGCACGCTGGTAAGATGAGACCAAGATGTTTAATATAACTTCTTTGTTGCTTATTTTGATCAGCTTTATCTTCGTTCTTTAGTTTATGGCGTTTAAGTGCGGTTATAAATTCCTCAGAGAACCATCCTAATGGATTGAAAGATTGTACCTGCTTGGTTTTCATGTGTGCATTATTGGACTATTTAATCTTAATACAATCAATATTACACAATCAATTATCAATTCGAACTTCAGCAATATTTCACCGCATAAAGATTGAATATTGTTTCAGCATATTTTTAACAAGCAACATTTTCTAAAATGAACTAACAAATTGTATCTCGATGATTTATTAATTATCGTAATATTATGATGATATTCTAATGCTATTCGTGTTTGTTGACATTTGGCGTTCTATTTCTCGTTGATTATATTATGATGATATTCTAATGCTATTCGTGTTTGTTGACATTTGGCGTTCTATTTCTCGTTGATTATATTATGATGATATTCTCTAATACGTTTGTTATCGGTGTTGGTTGATTATATGTTGGACTTCGTGGATGTGAACATGTTAATATAAATCTTTTAAAGTGTGACCACTAGGCCCGTCCCTGTATTATCCATGATACATTGAACAAGAGTTTGTACAGTGTGCTTGAAAGATATTTACTGCATAGAGTTTCAAAGAAAGGCGTAAGTCGGAATACATGGTTTTGCAGCGTTCTGAGATACAAGGATTGGTGCGTTGTTGGGTTGCTTGTCAGTGGTACCGCAACCTTGTAACATGGTACATGTTTCTGCGTTTCCCCATGCAGTTATTTCTTTATTGCCCTGTATTACTTTGGTTACTGGCAGGAATTTCGCAATAGAAGTCGATTACAACCTCGGAGATTTCAAATAATTGACAAATACTCATATTTGTCTTGCATTGATAAATGTGTCACATTTCAGATAATAACATATTAAAAATATCCGTTTTTAGCTTGAAGTGTGTTATGAAGGCATCATTTACGTGTAAAACAGAGTTCGCAATGAAGTAAAATCAATCGAATGGCTCTGCAAATGTGCCGTTAAATCAAACATATCAGTAAACCTTCATGGTTATCTGTTGATTTCATTAAAAACGCTGATCACATTCTGAACACATTGTGAACCCTTTCTGAACATATTCTGAACATATTATGAAAACGTTCTGAACACATTCTGAACCCTTTTTGAACACATTTTGAACACATTTTGAACACATACTGGACCCTTTTTGAACACATTCTGCACACTTTATGAACACATTCCAATTTCTGAACACATTCTGAGAATATAAAGGATATTATGCAAATACAAATAAAAAACCGTAATCGACTTGAGCAGGACGGAGATACACGGTGACTACAAGTGATATTGTTCTGATAAGTTAACAGCGTTAAAATAGCTAAAGTTGTTGTACAAACGTTTAAGATATTTTAATCTACAACAATTAATGTTTTTGGAGCATCATCTTTCAAAACTTCATTCAGGTACTCTTTTTAAGAAGCCTGTTTACAAACTGAGCAACGCCTGCTGATAAAATGAAAAGGAATACAGTTTAAACAGTATTAAATTTTATTAAAATACATTTACACGTGAATATACACAAATACCATGCATGATTATGTAAATACAGCGCATAAATAAATAAGATATACGAAAATGCATAACAGTAGTTACGTTTTTCAGACAGTATATTTTGAATATTAATATTTCTTAGTTTTAATATATGAACCATACTAGGCTGCAAAGAGGTAAAATTAGTTGTTTTTATTGAATAATTAATAAGAATTTTGAAGAATGTTGGGCCACAGTCTCAGAAAGGTTTGAAAGAGATAGGATTATTATTGCATTATTCCATTTATACATCTAAGTATATATACTATTGTAAGACTATACGCATGTGTGAGTATATATATGCTAATTTATCGATATATGTATTAACGATCCAATTCTATACCGTATGCTCCGTATCAGCATCTTATTGCTAAAACAAATATCAAAATACCATACATATGTGATGCGTTTTGTTGATTTCCCTCGCAATACCTTCATTGATGATTCCGTGGGCGATTATGAGAAAAAGTCATTTTTTATTTATGTTTTTCGTTATTGTTATGAAGAGGCGTATTTTTATACACCCACCTATTCGCTATATTGCTATTTATTAGAACAGCAATATAGGTATGTGGCTAACAAACTTATTTCAACATTACAATAAAAGCTACAGGAACAAATCTTGAACGTATTATACTAGTATATATAACTGACATGCTGTTATGTCTAAATGAAATGGCATTATGTCTAACTTTTATGTTGTCATGTCTAACTGACTTGCTATTATGTTTTACAGACGTGTTGTTATGTCTAAGTGACAGTTTATATCGTATTTCAAAATTCTGCATTTCTTGAAGAAATTATGTGTCTTTAGTAGTTTTGTCATTTAAAATAACAGTGTGTACATCTTCAGAACATCGCGTACTAATACTCAGTAGGTACACTACCTTTGACCTCGCACTTACTTAAACAAGATTTGTCGCCGTAACCCCAATCCACCTTTTAATCTAAACCGGAAAGACAGCTATTACAATAACAAACATTAATAAGGTAATTATGTCGGTCTCCGAGAGCTCCACCCCTCATTTATCTCATCATTATTGACAAAGGCAAAATTAAACTCATAAGCCTCAACTAAGAAAGCATCAACACTGAGATCAATTAGGTTTAAAACAGCAAACGAGTCAAGTTAACTTTGAAATTAACTCAATGTACTCGGCGTTCTCGCGAGAACATACAGATATCAGCTGCCGAAACACCTCCAACAGCAGCGCCAGTTTTCCTCTATGATCAATCAAAACCTATAACCGTGCAAATTATTAGGAAAATATGAAGTATGTATTAAAAACATATTTATTTCGTAAAAGCTTCTTATAAATTTCAATTACCTATAATTTATTTCGACATTTTTCCCGTCTTCTTGCAAGAATAAAACGTTTTATACATTCGCGCATTAACGTAATAACATTGCCATTCCCATGAACCATGGTTCCGTCCATAGCTGAGGTGGTTGGCACCCTGACCTTTCGGTGTGTCATCCAATATCCTGCTTGACGACAGTCGTCTATCTAGATCAAATGAATTAGCTATCCAGTAAGAAAACTACACCGAGGCTAAGCCTCACTTGATGTCAGCAAGAAAAAAATGACCGTCTTATTGGGCATTTCATTTCCGAACAATATTATCCGCATTAAATAGGCAGGCAATATAAAGACACTGTCAAATTTGGCATTAGTTCTACGACATACTAGATTAAAACCCATATTTCCAGTCAATGAAATCACCTTAAAGTTGCACTCTCGCAGATAGAATGTTTTGACAACATTTTAATTGTTTGTCTTGAAAGAGCCAATTTTTACGCTGCTGACAAAAAAAAATAGATCGCAGGTTTTAATATTTAAGTTCAAAAATTGATGTTTTATGCATTTTTCTTAAACCGTTACTAACGGTTTAAGCTATAAAAATATTTTTCTAATGAAAATCTGCGATCTGAATTTTTGTCAGCAATCTTTTATCATTGGTTTCCAAATATTTACGCAAAAATTGCTCTTTCCAAGACAAAAAATAAAAAAAGTTGTAAAACTGATATATCTGTGAGAGTGCAGCTTTAAATCAGCCTTCACTAATTACCATGCTTAAGCGTTATTTATATGGTTTATACAATTTAACAGACGTCATATGTTCGTTTCCCGCCTGCCAAAACAAACCTACAAATTAAGACATTTCGAACATATTAGGTGCATCCAAATTAGTTAGAAGGCTCGCCTACTGCGCTCACATCTCCCATTTCAATCATTTAGAATGTATTTATTATGTTTCAATTATCAAATATAAAGCTATCAATGTACAAGTTTAAGTCCATTTCCAGTAAATACACCGGGTCCAATACCTAAACATTTATTCAACATCCTGTTTAAAGGAACAAGGCTAAGGGCGACGAAACACCACCACAGATCAACATTTCTGTTTTAATAAATGTTGGGGAAGCGCATTGGAACGGTCAATCACGGTACCAATATCAGAGTTGCATGTTCCAAATAAAGACATTCACATTGTAGAATTATTCAAAGGTTTCACTTCGCCCAATGACATCAAGTTGAAAGTTGAAACGCTTTGGCGGCTGATCAAGAACATTATTACAGATTTTTGATATAATATTATATATATATATATATATGAGCCGCGTCGCGACAAAACCTGTCTTAATGACCAAAATATTAATGTATTTTGCTCGAGATTACCTAGTTTGATTTACCAGTATGCATCATGGCATGTGGAGATCTGCAATGAGGCATTTTATTGTAAGTTCACCTTCAACTCAAGTAATATAGAAATAGTATTGCCGTTGGTAAAATCTTCAGTCCTATACTCAAGGTCTCGTCTGTATCAGAGCATGTTTATCACAGATCGATACCATTGGCACACTCTTGGTTCAGGCAGATTATAACAGCCGGTTTCCACGAGCTTAGCATTATTATATGCGACCTTCAATTATAAACATTTACCAGGATCATCCGCCCCTTGGATATACTGGTAGGCTATAAACAATTCCGATACCTGATAGGGTTAAACTATGCTTTCAAGCCCACACACACAAAGAAACAACAAATCACGCATATGAATGCTTCCAGGACATTGAAGTCGGATTTTGCAGGATTTCTTCTTTGTTGTAATTAAACTACATTTTCAAAATGTCTCACAAAGACATATATAAGTTCGTCATCGACCGTGGAAAACTATTTTCTGAAAGTAAAATTTATATAATGTTTTTAATCTAAATAGCTTAAATAACTAAAAAGACACGCACAAAAGAAACATTGTCTTGCATGAGGGAACATGGAACCGACCCTGACGGCATATTCACATTAAAACTCCTTAGTATCAACAACTATTGGGGTCATTGGTGAACTATTTTCAACAAACTGATTATGCCTCACTTCCACAGTTCATATTCGACAATAAAAACGTTAGTAAATTATTAAAGTAATTGCGAAGCGGACCAGACAATATTATGGAGCAGCAACTTAAAACAATGGCATACCTCTATTACTTAATATTTAGTTCACGTGGCATTACAATAACAGCTCTATTGCGCTTCACAATGATAGCGTTTGGCAATCATGAATGACTGCGGATATTTCCTGTGGCAGTTCATACTGGGCAAACGGAGCATCATGATGAATGAGACTTGTGCTGCTATTTAATTTACACTGTTGAGTGCTCTAAAGCTGCCATTTATTTTATTAGCAAAACCAAAGGAGATGCCATTCAATATCACTCATAGCAAAGTTTTTGTGCGTGAAAATGATTCTATTTTTTGTAACGAAATAGGTATGAAATTGTGAAGACGGATATTTCAGGGGGTGATTTTGCAAAGAGAGATCGGTGGCTGGAAGCGGATTTCAATCGTTCAATGTCGCTCGTGTGGGTTGTTTCTTCTGGTGTTGTTTCTTTTGGGTTTTCTTTTGTATGTTCATGATTTCTTTAATATCTGTCAGCAGATATCGTGATTCGATCTGTCGATGAAGGCATTTATTTTGAGTCGTGCCTTATAAAGTGGATGAATGGCCCGGACTTTGACTACTACTACTCGTGGCTCGAGGGGTCGATAAAGGTCCCGTACTTTGACTCTTGACTAAGGTACTCGTGTGTCAGGTAGTCGATTAAGGTCCCGTACTTTGACTCTTGACTAAGGTACTCGTGTGTCAGGCAGTCGATGAAGGTCCCGTACTTTGACTCTTGACTAACGTACTTATGTGTCAGGTAGTCGATTAAGGTCCCGTACTTTGACTCTTGACTAAGGTACTCGTGTGTCAGGTAGTCGATTAAGGTCCCGTACTTTGACTCTTGACTAAGGTACTCGTGTGTCAGGCAGTCGATGAAGGTACCGTACTTTGACTCTTGACTAAGGTACTTATGTGTCAGATAGTCGATTAAGGTCCCGTACTTTGACTCTTGACTAAGGTACTCGTGTGTCAGGTAGTCGATTAAGGTCCCGTACTTTAACTCTTGACTAAGGTACTCGTGTGTCACGTAGTCCATTAAGGTCCCGTACTTTAACTTTTGACTAAGGTACTCGTGTGTCAGGTAGTCGATTAAGGTCCCGTACTTTAACTTTTGACTAAGGTACTCGTGTGTCAGGTAGTCGATTAAGGTCCCGTACTTTGACTCTTGACTCGGGTACTCATTTTTCGGGTAGTGGATGTAGGGCCCGTACTTTGACTCTTCACTCAGATACTTGTGACTCGGTTTGTGAGTGTAGGGCCCGTACTTTGACTCTTCACTCAGATACTTGTGACTCGGTTTGTGGATGTAGGGCCCGTACTTTGACTCTTGACTCGGGTACTCATTTTTCGGGTAGTGGATGTAGGGCCCGTACTTTGACTCTTCACTCAGATACTTTTGACTCGGTTTGTGGATGTAGGGCCCGTACTTCGTCTCTTCACTCAGATACTTGTGACTCGGGTAGTGGATGTAGGGCCCGTACTTTGACTCTTAACTCAGATACTTGTGACTCGGGTAGTGGATGTAGGGCCCGTACTTTGTCTCTTCACTCAGATACTTGTGACTCGGGTAGTGGATGTAGGGCCCGTACTTTGACTCTTCACTCAGATACTTGTGACTCGGGTAGTGGATGTAGGGCCCGTACTTTGACTCTTCACTCAGATACTTTTGACTCGGCTTGTGGATGTAGGGCCCGTACTTTGTCTCTTCACTCAGATACTTGTGACTCGAGTAGTGGATGTAGGGCCCGTACTTTGACTCTTCACTCAGATACTTGTGACTCGGGTAGTGGATGTAGGGCCCGTACTTTGACTCTTCACTCAGATACTTTTGACTCGGCTTGTGGATGTAGGGCCCGTACTTTGACTCTTCACTCAGATACTTGTGACTCGGGTAGTGGATGTAGGGCCCGTACTTTGTCTCTTCACTCAGATACTTTTGACTCGGTTTGTGGATGTAGGGCCCGTACTTTGTCTCTTCACTCAGATACTTGTGACTCGGGTAGTGGATGTAGGGCCCGTACTTTGACTCTTCACTCAGATACTTGTGACTCGGTTTGTGGATGTAGGGCCCGTACTTTGTCTCAGGTACTCATGGCTCGGGTTGTGGATGTAGGGCCCGTACTTTGACTCTTCACTCAGGTACTTGTGACTCGAGTAGTGGATGTAGGGCCTGTACGTTGACTCTTCACTCAGGTACTTGTGACTCGAGTAGTAGATGTAGGGCCCGTACTTTGTCTCAGGTACTCATGGCTCGGGTGGTGGATGTAGGGCCCGTACTTTGACTCTTCACTCAGGTACTTGTGACTCGAGTAGTAGATGTAGGGCCCGTACTTTGTCTCAGGTACTTGTGACTCGGGTAGTGGATGTAGGGCCTGTACGTTGACTCTTCACTCGGGTAGTTTATGACGCGCCTGTTGTTATGCTAATGTACTTAGGTAGTCTCGACGGGGCCAGATCTTTGACGTCTGATAATATTTTTTTATATTAATGAATTGCAGTGTGATGGTTAGACATCCTCCATTTAAAATCGTCAAAACAAATAGTCGAAATGGTTTCCGTTTACAAATAATAAAAGGGCAGATTGTTTTTCCTTTTTTTTGTTTCGTGATATCAGTTTATAGGAATCGACCTCTTCCCAAAGAACAGATGTTAATTGGACGAGCAGTTACAGACATTCGATTTGAGTGATTTGCTAGAGCAGACAAATTACACCATCTTCATAACTTTGAGAACCTATAAACTGTTAACAATCCTCTGCAATAACACAGTGATAATGGCTTAAACAAATCTCATATTAGCCTAATTGCTTAGCCATTCATAAGCTCTGTCTTGTAAACAATTTTAGAGATATATACTCTCAGTTATTTGGTGGTTGTCTCATGCAAGGGGAATCCACGATTTAACATTGCAGGGAACTATCATCCAATCATAGAGTGGGAACTATGGGAACAAGCCTCGTACAAAGCTTATCAAGAGGGCGTTTTGCATAACGTCTATCTCAAAACGTTAAGTCAGGAACGTATGAAGACTTTTTTGCCGAAAGGAATCTGAACACGCGGCGGTAAAAGAAAATCATCATTAGAAAAAAAACTGCTGTTTATTGGACAAAACGGAAAGTAGCACTTGTAATTTATAGCAATTCTTGGGTGTAAAATACCGTTATAGTCCCACCTGAAGCATTTAACTATCAAGTTCATGGAAACTCACCACATTCTCCTATAGAGTGTGCACAAGCCAGGCCTCTTTTGAGGACAGCATATTGTTAATTACCTCCTACGCTTATGTTTCAATAGTTTACCCACAGCGACACAGACCTACAACATAAACAACAACACCGATCTGCAACACACACAACAACACAGACCTTCAACACGCACAACACAGACCTACAACATATACAACAACACAGACCTGCAACACACACAACAACTCAGTCCTACAACACACACAACAACACAGACCTACAACATATACAACAACACAGACCTGCAACACACACAACAACACAGACCTTCAACACGCACAACACAGACCTACAACATAAACAACAACACCGACATGCAACACACACAACAACACAGACCTGCAACACACACAACAACACAGACGTACAACATATACAACAACACAGACCTACAACACACACAACAACACAGACCTACAACACAGACCTTCAACACGCACAACACAAACCTACAACATATACAACAACACAGACCTACAACACAGACCTTCAACATAAACAACAACACAGACCTACAACACACAACACAGACCTACAACACGCACAACAACTAAGACCTACAACACACACAACAACACAGACCTTCAACACGCACAACACAGACCTACAACATATACAACAACACAGACCTACAACACACACAACAACACAGACCTACAACACACACAACACAGACCTACAACATAAACAACAACACAGACCTACAACACACACAGCACAGACCTACAACACGCACAACAACTAAGACCTACGACACACACAACAACTTAGACCTACATCACACACAACAACACAGACCTTCAACACGCACAACAACTTAAACCTACGACACATACAACAACACAGACCTACAACACATACAACAACACAGACCTTCAACACATGCAACAACACAGACCTACGACACATACAACAACACAGACCTTCAACACATACAACAACACAGACCTACAACACAGACCTACAACACACACAACAACACAGACCTACATCACACACAACAACACAGACCTACGACATGCACAACAGCTTAGACCTGCATCACACACAACAACACAGACCTTCAACACGCACAACAACTTAGACCTACGACACATACAACAACTTGAACCTACATCACGCACAACAACTTAGACCTACGACACGCATAACAACTTGGACCTACATCACGCACAACAACTTAGAACTACGACACACACAACAACACAGACCTACAACAACACAGACCTACAACACACACAACAACACAGACCTACAACACAGACCTACAACACATACAACAACACAGACCTACAACACACACAACAACACAGACCTACAACACAGACCTACAACACATACAACAACACAGACCTACAACACACACAACAACACAGACCTACAACACACACAACAACACAGACCTACAACACACACAACAACACAGACCTACAACACACACAACAACACAGACCTACAACACACACAACAACACAGACCTTCAACACGCACAACAACACAGACCTACAACACACACAACAACACAGACCTACAACACATACAACAACACAGACCTACAACACACACAACAACACAGACCTACAACACACACAACAACACAGACCTACAACATATACAACAACTCAGACTCTCAACATACACAATAAGTCATATCCACACCACGTGCATCATAGTAATAGTTTTTATCGGCAAATACAGGAGGTGCCACCTTTGAACGGTCAGGAAGGAAGAGCTCAATGTGGGTTTTGAGTTCTCAACGTTACATTTGCCCAAACATGTATTAATGCAAGAGATCATACCGTTTGTTTTGTGATAGTGGAGCATGGCAAATAACGTTAGATACTAAGTTGTCTTGATCCTACAACAACAAAATCTAAATTAATCGTTTATAGACGCCCCGTTTAGCCTTTAAAGTAGCAGCACTGTAAGCATGTCAAAAAAAAAAAAAAATTGACATGCCTTTTATCTATTTAATTTTGCAAATGCATCTTAAAACATAGATATGTTGTTGTTGTTGTTTTAATTTGAACGATTTCTTGGAACAGCCGACAGCTGATACAAATGTATCAGTTTGTGAATTGACTGTACTTACTTAATGTAAGAACGAGGTCGGTGTCCAAACCCGAACTGTATTCAGTAGTATGAGATTAAAAACGGGAACCATTGTAAATTGTTTTACACGTTATTTCAAGTCAATATCTCAATGTGTTTGTTCAGTAGTTCAGTGTGTAGTTATGAATATGTTTTCCATTAATGTGCGAAGTTTCATAATATTGTTCATAACTAATAGCACATTATGAGTATTACTTGTTCGTTCAGCTTTTGTTCGTTGTCTATTTTACCAACAATGAAAGATAAAATATAATTATTTCATTGAGTTCCTGCTCAGCAGTGTTGCAACACCTTGGAACCGGTTTATAGTTGTTAGTAATGCTAGATTTAAACACACACACACATAAAAGCAATATACACCATGTTCAAGTTTATTAGTATTAATGTATTCACATTCTATTGCAATTTGATCATGATTTCATGTTTGTTCCTTTTCTAAGAATGTGAAAAGTAGAAACTTCGTTCTGCTGAAAACCTTTATTCCTGCAATCGAAATAAAAATTGATTGAAAATAGAGGTTCAGCTCTGTAAGCCACATAAAATAAATAGAAAAAGATAAGATTTCCCGAAATACATCTTTAACACGAGAAAGTTGTGTAACTTGAAAATGAACAAGATTAAGATCAAATTTTAGAATGATTTAATACATAGTTCGTTCTCTGTGCTATTCGAAACATTTATGCCCTTATAATATATCATCTTATTGCTTGAAGGAAATTTTTGCGTTTGTTTGTGTTTGTTGGCAAAATCACGATTTAAACTCACATGGAATTATTGTCAGGCGCGTAGCTGACTGTACGCAAATACGCAGTTGCTTAATGAAATTTTGACAGATCGAAGTTTTTGTCATACCAAAAACCCTGAATTTGAAATTAAACCGAAGGGGGGGCGGGGGTGTGGTAGGGGTTAATATGCTTTTCGTCATCGATCAACGTAATCCCAAATTGGCCCTAGCTACGCGCCTGATAGTGTTGTGCGGATTGTCGACCACATACAATTCAAATAGCACATAACTTTATTTAAGAAGATGCGTTTATGTGTGTTGTGCGGATTGTCGACCACATACAATTCAAATAGCATATCACTTTATTTAAGAAGATGCGTTTATGTCGGAAGCGTATATAAAGTATTACAAATAATAATAATTCGAAACTGGCATTCCACAACTTTAAAATGATCTGTTTTTTATGTATTTGGTACTAGTACGTGCAGTTTATGTAGTTTTTCCATTCTAAATATAGAATTTGGCATTCCGTATGGAGTTTAAATTTTAAAGATCCTTTTTTGTTGTTTTTCATGAACGTAACGCATTTCATTTGGAACTTCTCGGCCATTTTTATCGAAAAACATGTATGCCGGTATATCAGTTGAAGTAGTTCGTAATTTTTTTAATTATATCATTAATGAAATGTAGTGTTTTAGAGTTGTATTTATTGATCTAAGTTTAAATTGATTGCCAGTGAATATATATAATTGCTAACATAATTAAGATTCGCATGAGTTAAGTCATAAAGTTTAACTGCTAAATAAAATTACTACGCGATCTACTTGACTTAAACGTACCACTCTTTGAGTATGTAAACCGTCCAAATTCATCCGAGGTTGTTTTCGATAAAAATGGCCGAGGAGCACCGAATGAGCATATTTCGCATTTTCTTTCCACTGAGTATGCTATCAAATGTATGTAGAAAAAAGAAGTATATCACTCACTTAATGTTGAATTTGGTTTGCAGCAGCATTTGCGCTGTGCTGCCTATGGTTAATATTAGTCAATATATACCAAAACATTGATTACCTCGTCGTCTGGGTGTAGTCTGGGGATGACGATATCGATGACGTCATCAAGTATAGTGCGCGTGTCACAGTTCATTGAGCACGTCGTAGTCGGTGGAGGAGGGGGTGGGGGTGGTGTGGTAAATAACTGAAATGCAAGTGTATATGTTTGCGGTTATAGGTAAGAAATCAAACTAAATTAAAGGAAAATGAAGATATTTGCGTACAACTTGCAGGTCGTCTGAGTATGTGTGTAACGGAAAAGAGTCAGGATTTGGTTAAAAGAAGGTATAGGTAATGGGATAAATAAACGTTATGTTTTACGTCACACTTAGCACATAGGGCACAGTCTACTTGAATTTCCACTCACACATTGGTCAACTAGTATTCAAAAGACTTGTCACAACCTGTATGATGCTGTATGCGAGGAGGACCCCACATGTTATAAGTATGAGGCCGACCATAACCAATCTCCGGAGGGTGGACCTGCGTCTCTCCACGGCCGTGTTGCCTCCTCTTCTGTGGATGTTGAGAAGGTCCTCCTTGATCTGAACCCAGCCGATTGGACCGAGCGAACTGTGTCGTGAAGAAACTTTAGAATATTATTCTATGCACACTATTCAATAAAGTACTGACATAACGTAATAAAATGTCTACATGATATAAAGATGTATCCGCGTAATATAATAAAAACTGTCATAATATATGTACAAAACAACAACATATAACGATATACTGACATAACATAAATATGTTATCACAACATGTAAAGGACTTGGTACATAATGTAATAAAATAAAACAAAACATAATAACAAAGTTTTAAGACTGCGAAATACATTGTTGGATTTCCAAAAACGTGTATCGTGTATTACAAGACACCGCAAAACTGTTTAGACATGAAATACCGGCAAAGCGGTTGCCGTATGTATCAATTATATAATCTTGTCGTATTAAGTTTTCTTGATGGTTTTGGTGGCATCAATGTTAGGTTTAAACTCTATCAATATTGTAATTTGTGAAAAATATAGCTCATAATATTGGCAAAGTTAGTGTGTAGCTATCAGTATCACTTACTAGTGTGTGTTTACATAACAAGTATGTTTCTGTTCTTTAAATAATTTCAAGGGCGAGTTGTCGGCTAATACTTTTAAACATAAAGGACAGTGTGCCTTGCCGGAGAATAAATAGTTTTATCCTTCCACATCTGAGGAATGTATGGTGGCCTAAAGGTTACATGCGCAATTGGTTTTGAGCTCTCATCGCAATGATTTAGTATACCGTGGCCACGAACTATTTTCTCGTTCCAACGACTAAGTTATGTCGTGAGCATGACTCAAATCTGGTTCTTACTATTTGTTATCGTGGCCACGGCTTTGAGACGACCAGGTCGTGGGAAATAGATAGTAAGCCGTTGTCACGAGATACTTAGTCATGGGAACGCATTAACTTAGTCGTGGCCACGAGATCTCTAAGTCGTGGGAACGATATAGTAAGTCGTGGCCACGAGATCTCTAAGTCGTGGGAATGAAATAGTAAGTCGTGGCCACGAGATCTCTAAGTCGTGGGAATGAAATAGTAAGTCGTGGCCACGAGATCTCTAAGTCGTGGGAATGAAATAGTAAGTCGTGGCCACGAGATAAAAAGAGTCATACATATGTCACCTCTATGCCACAGTAAGAATGCGCCTTTTTGTAACGGTTAAAGGTTGATAGTATGTCGCATAACCATTTCTTTCATGTAAGACTGTACTGACATTTTTTCTTTTTAGTGTTCTACACAATATTGTGTAAACTACACTCTCAGACTGTTTATTTCTGCTTCAGTCTTCCCCTGATTGCAATAAATAACGGCTGACTGCTGCTTTATTGAAATATATATATTGGTAAATTTGAAGTATACTCACTGCCTTCTCATTAAATAAAATACTATGATGAACACTAACAACAACAACAACAAGAACAATAACAACACCAGTAACAAAAACAACAACAACAAAGACCTTTATGTGATATAACTTTGTTTTTCATACAGCAACATTCAAGAAAAAAGTATCAGATTACATTGTGATGGGCCCGAATGATATTTAGGAATACTGTTATTTCAATTCAATATATATTAACACACGTATAGTCCGTTAATAAAAGGAATACAATTCTTATATCACTCTGAATACATTTCCTTCGACGCAAATTTCATCCGTTGTTACTAAGCCAGAATATAGTTCCATATTAATTTTAATTCTGTTGTCATTCAATATTTCCTGTTGTACGTTCATGCCAAAACGTTGATAATTTAAGGACGACAGTGCATCCGCTGAGAGACAACATTTCAGTGGTATGCCTTGTCTCAGGTTTGAGAACTTGTGCGTAGGCTATAAATAAATGCAGTATAGTGATATGGCGGCCATCCATCAGAGAGTAGCATAGTATCTTGGGGTTTTTATTTTCATATAAAACAATTCTCCTTTTTGTCGCCTAGACATGTCTGTTGACATTTTTGTTACAACAGAACTAGTAGCTGGCGACCGCTGAAGGACATATTTCGTTATAATGGTGTACTTTCTAGTATACGGTGTAAAGACTTTAACAACATAGCTTACTCGCCATTCTTTAGGAATAACCCCTCGCCTATAGTATGTTTAGTAAATAATCGTAGGTATTACACGCTACATTACATGTATGATTATGTGCCGCTTAAGGCCGCCCTCATATAATCGTATGTATGATTGTGAATACTTTAACTATCATATAGCTCATCAGCATGAAAGGAGATCAGTGAGCAAGATTACGAACAGTCTTAAGTCCAATTCTAGACTCAGATTTAGAAAAGAACATTTATGAAATTATTATAATAAGAATCATTTTTATTCCATTCTTTTTACAAAAAATGAATGTGAACAATTGTATATTATCGAATAGAAATAACATTCAGCATCGATACTTACATAGAAAGAAACTTACAATGAAATAAATATTTGCAATTTTGCAACTTGAGTCTGAACTCAGAATTGAGACTGTTTGTCCCGGGACCAGGTTTAAGAAAGTGTGTTATGCCAGGTCACTAGGAATTAATTTAGAAAAATCTTATTTTAACACATAATTTTATATCATATGGACCAAAATCATTACTGAACGAAGCGTTTGTCAAGTCAAAAATGATTTTGTAAACCATATGAACAGCATATTTCGCAGCGAATAAGTACATAACTATTGTATTGAATGATATCATGATGTTGGTATTTGTTTTGTAAAGTCGGATTATCCTTTGAACTGGTACGGGCAGGTATTCCAAACAAATTTGTTTTTGCAAAGTGATATGTTACCGTGTAAACACTGTTGATGGAAATAATGTTGGCAGAATTTAAACCTTCAAATCAATAATGTTGATTTAAGAATGTCGTATAACTATGTAATTTTTTAAACAAAATAAACATCGACGATTAAAATACGAATGAACAGTTTACTCAAATTGTTCAACGCATGAATACGAGTATTGTATGTCATCGAAAAATGTATGTTACTATTGCACTATTGTCAATTGTAACCACGGCCCCCAGGTCTGGGGAATAGCGGGGACTTTGACTTTCGGTCCAGCCAATCTCCGGTAAAATATCCGTCCTACGGGGACAAACTGCTGATAAAATGCACCCGCTGCCACGGGGACAAACTAGTTTAGGCCAATTCCCCGCTGTTTTCGGCGCGAACACAAAACCATCGCGTTCACTCGGCACTGCGGAGCCACCTGGACGGTAAAAACACTGCCCATTTCCCCCACTATCCTCGGTATACCTCGGACCTATGGGGGCGGGGGGGGGGGGTACAAATGACTGGTGCATTACAACGACAATATTATACAAATAAGGAGTAACCAATACATGTTTCATATCTCAAGGATGCGTTGGGTATAAGCGAGTGTAACATTGAGGCTACGTGTGGACTTTTATGGTATAAAAGGCTCGGATGTTGAAGAGTGTAATATGTCTTTTAGGACTGAAATGTCCTTATAATGAAGAGAAACACTATACTGTTGTTTACAGAAACGCGATATCAAAGAGGAAGATTTGCCTTATTTGGAGAATAAGCCGTTAATCTTGTCCAAAACAAATAAAAAAAACGTGTTTGTATATTTTTTTAAGGACTCGTCGACTTTGAAAAAGGGTCCTTTAAACAAACGGATATCTATCTTAATTTGATTGATTTTATACCGGTTAAACAGAGACTGGGCCAGGAATACTATCATTTAGAACACTAAGCATGCTATGTTTGTTGAGATGCGATTATCATATCAAAGTGGTCGCCCATAACCGCATTTAAAGGGACTCGTTCAAAGACCTTATTTTGGCGTCCAGATTGAGATAGCTTACTAACTTCCATGAACAAACACTGAACAGCAACTGGCAGATACTCATTTGAACCGAATGTTGTAGGTACAAGTCATTATAACTTTAATGGAGTTATTTTATGTTTTTGTCAAAATAAAGCATTTTCTGACATATCTTAAATGAACTGTGCACAGCACTTATTTAAACGTTCAATGATGTTTTATCATTGTAACAAGCAGTTTGTTTACATTTCACAATCGATGTATGACCCTATAAATCATGAACAAGTCCCTTTAATTCGATATTCAGTGGCGGATCCGTAGTCTAGTGGTAACATGTTGACTGTCAATACAGTGTTCAGCCTAATGTAATGGTTAAGTTAATTGATATTAGCGTTTTCTTGCTTGGCTTCGTCTTGTAAAAGAATAAAACGCGATCTTCACTGATTAAGTAATTACTGGAATATGAACGATAGTGTATGTGCGGAGAGCAAGGCATTGCATAGTCAAAATAAAACAGATTTCATACATTTTAACATTCATTTAATTCCAAATGGAGGTCCTTAAACTGATAACATATTGCATACATTAGTATTTTGAGCATAATTATTATATTGATTTATTTCAATTTAGCTAGGTAAATTAACAGTCACTATTTAATTTCCTTTTCAAAAGAATCTTTTATGTAAGATTGAATTAATGATTGATGATGATGATGATGATGATGATGATGATGATGATGATGATGATGATGATGATGATGATGATGATGATGGGAGGAGGAGGAGGAGGAGGTGGAGGAGGAGGAGGAGGATGGATGGTGGTGGTGGTGGTGGTGGTGGTGATGGTGACGATGATAATAATTTTACTGCGTATCCACTTAATGGTTTGGAAAAAAAATCATTAAACGTGGGAACTAGATCAAAGTCGACCTGGCTGTTTATAAATATTTACAGACTAGAAAGACGGCCCACCTGTAATACCTAGCGGCCGGGTCCGCGAACATGTCCGGCTCAACGTCGGAGAACTCTTCGTCCTCTCTGCGCTCTTTCTTGCCGCACCCGGCGCTCCACGACGAGCTGCTTCCAGGCGACGTCTCATGTTGCCCCATATAAGCCGCTTCCATTCTCCTGCGTGCACGCATTGCAGCCATCTTGGAGGCAATCATACGGGCATTCGCTTCCATCCATCGTCGCTTGCGCTGTTGATATTTGTCTTCGACAGACCGCCAAAAATTAAGCGAGTTTGTGTAATCGAAATGGGGACGGACGCTCATTTTATAGACGCCGTATATTTCACGCTTAGCGTCTGTATTCATTTAAACATTAAAGAAATACTTGATTATTTGTTTAATATTTTATAAGGTGAAAACTTTTTTGAAATGCTTTCGATAAGACACGACACGAACTCGAGGACTCGTCGCTATTGGCGACGTTTGCAAAACAATAATGTGACGTCATGACGTAATTTAACGTCTGTAATATTCACCATTTTTCTTTTTTTTCTTTTAAAGACGTATTTGTATGCAATGTAGCAATTCTGAAAAACGAATGCGTGTTTTGATAAAAGAAAACATTCCGAAATGCATTTACCCACAAATTGACCTCAAAATAACTGTTATGTGTTGTGTTATTGAACGACGTTCAATATGTAATGAAGCACCAGAAACCAGCGATAAGTTTTGAACGCCAGATCAGTTTGTAAATAAAATACAGGGAATACACTTGATGTCTGTTATTAATCTTCGTGCGTTTGGCACAATCTGCAAATATTCAGACATGGTAAACTCCTCTCCAATAGTCGGACCTTTTTTAAAGCGTTCGCTTCAGTTATGCCTAATGTACGGAGAAAATGTATACGTTATTTCGGCAAACCATCGTAGGTGCACAAAATACGCTTTGATTTTATTTACATATTCTTACATAACGTAAACGTGCATTCTGATTGACTGATAACAACTTCTATGGATTTCAACACGTATTTACAATCAGGAAAAAAAAAATTTTTAACTATGCTAATTCAAGTACGTCTATGTAAACATTTTGCTTGCCAGTCAAGAGATATTCACGCCAACAGATTTCTGTCTGTCAGTTAACCTGCGCAATCATCTCCTCCACTTCCGAGCTGCCGTATTATACAATTACCGGCTCCCGGGATACCGCGCCGAGTTGTAAACAGATTTGCCGGGCTTTAGACGGGCGCTTGACGGCGGGAGACAAAGTGTTGGTTGAGCAACAAAAGCCCGTGTCAAGAACCCTTCATGTCCCTAACACGTGGTGCTTAATAACTGAACCTGTCAGCTCTCAGAGCCGGGCTGAAATATTTTACCCACAATTCCTTTTTGCTGAGCGTGTCTTCCCACCGAGTTGTAGATTCAAGACAGAGGGTGCATGAAAACAGATTTAAGATGGAATTAAATTTCTTATTATATTCTACGTTTGCGGTTTTGATGTGATATAGAAGGAGCTTATATAATTGTATGTTTTATTTTCATGTATGCTTTTAAAAATGGGAAAATATTCCTCAATACCATAAATATTGAATTAAACTATAATTTAAAACCATTTATGTGAAATGACCGTTGAGTTGCATTATAAGTTTAAGAGATAAAAGACAAATATCCACCTAATGATAATACATTGAAATATTAATTAAAATAATCTCAAGAAAACTATATATGATATAATTATGGCACAAGTAAAAGGGCAGTACCTTCAGACGGCATAATTTCAAATACTACATTCATTCAAGTAATAATAATAATAATAATCTAGGAAGATATATAGCGGGCAATGGCGTAAAGAAAGTTATCATCACTCTTTTAGAAATGTAATATAACGAGGCATTTATTTAAATGATTATTTCAATTACGAATTTGATGAGTTTGAATTTCTAACATTTATTTAAAGGATAAAAATAATGCGCTTAGAATGATTATCATCGAGTTGACTACATTTAATATTTCTGTCTTTATATATACTATAAAATAATGAGATTTTAGTTTTACTATTTTAACTTGAAATGATTCAATAAAGATAACCACTGAGTACGCAGCAAAGCAATACACGAGCACAACTATAAACCAGTCTGCTGGGCTCAATACACGAGTACAACCATAAACCAGTCTGCTGGGCTCAATACACGAGTACAACCATAAACCAGTCTGCTGGGCTCAATACACGAGTACAACTATAAACTAGTCTGCTGGGCTCAATACACGAGTACAACTATAAACCAGTCTGCTGGGCTCGTATTCAATAACCAACTAGGGTCAAACTTAAATATACGAGAAGAATCTGAGCGTTTTGATTGGCCAGTAATAAAACTGACCATTACTAGTATACTGAATGGAATCACTGAGGCATATCTAAGGATAAGGATAATAAAACAATTGCATACTGCCCCCAAAACATCTGAAATTGTAAAGGAGCTTTAAAACAGAATGTTTGCAGCCGTTTACCTATACATGTATAATATCTCATTTTTATATTAACAGAAAAAGGGAGACCCTGGCGACGAAGACAACATGTCCGACAAAGACAGCGCCGTAGTCATTCAGCCAATGGACAATCAGGACTCAAACAGCGACCGACCAATCAGCGAGCCCCACACAACTCCTGTTAAAGAATACTCAAATGGTGACCTAATTCAAGTGATCTGTGATAACAATGATTTACCTCCCCCTTATGAAAACCTTGACAATAACGGCACGGGTGATAACGACAAAGACAGCAATGACAAAGAAGATAACCATTCCCTTATTAGTGAGAAAAGTGATAAACCGCAAGCGGCCGAGACTGAGGATGCTGACAGCCTGTGCAGCGAGCCGCACCCTCCCCATGAGGACTGGGGCCACAAGGCCGAGTACCTGCTGGCTGTAATCGGGTACGCTGTGGATCTGTCCAATGTGTGGAGGTTCCCCTACCTCTGTTATAGGAACGGCGGAGGTAAGTGCGCAGGGTGAAAATTTGGGTTCAGCAAAAGTCTGTTAAACTAGCAATGGCTTCCTGTGTATCTTATTGTATCTGAATATATTTTTTTTCAATTTATTAATCTTTAATAGCAGGGTCAAATTAACTTGTCGGTTCTGTGGTTATGTCCTGAACACCAGACTTAAAAAGGTCTCTATTGGCATCACTGACTTTTGAATCCTTCAGCACATACGCGTTTATTGTTAACCAATTGTTTAGATTCAACTGATTTGACAACTGACAGTCAGGTGACATTGATATTTACTTTTAGGTAAAACACATCGAAATTGAAGCAGGAGACTGATATCTGTAAATAAGGATTGCTATGAAAGAACAATAAGAATGGCGCGCTTAAATAATGATTCTTCAGAGACACTTTTGTTGGAATAGTACTTTGACTAAAAAGGATGTTAATCTTGAATCAACAAGTTTTATTTTCAATTCTCTCACTGCTTGAGAATAAATGATTTGACGACTTACGCTGTGGGGGAGCTTCTCAACCAAAGGGAAGTAACTACTGCGTGGAGTTTGCTCCAAAACACGTTACCCGTATGTCCAGTGACATACAAAATTCAATGAAACTTCTTGCTTCCAAATACTGTTCATTCTAAATTGTATTTAATGGGCTAGACACCAGATGATACAATTGCAGAAAAAGAAAATGGTCGAAAACTTACATAAACTTGATATCGGTGTGTTCAACACATTAAATCGTTCTTACTGGTGTATCACATCGCGTACGACACATGCATCTTTCGCAGTGTATACTCACTTTTCCAATTCAAAATCTACAAGGGTTGTCTACCACATGTAAATCCAATAAATTTAAAAATAGTGCTGGTATATTTATCTGTACTCATAAAATGATATTATTATCGTGTGAAACCGTTATGCGCTAATTTAAATGTGGAAACACAGATGAGACAGCAACATGATTGCTGCGATCATTATTTTAACCATAAAAAGTGATGTATAATCGGTCTCCTAATAGCTCGCATTGACACTTTTATGCTTGTTTTGAGGAAATACTGTTTCTTACTACCAAGCCCTTTCAACCAACTAAAAACAATTATCTGGAAGTAAAAACTATATATATTGTCTAACTTTTTGTTCCTTGCAGGTGCTTTCATTATTCCATATTTCACGACCTTGGTATTCGGCGCTCTTCCAATCTTTTTCATGGAGTTATGTCTGGGTCAGTTCCACAGAGAGGGACCAATAACTGTATGGAAAATAGCCCCAATCTTCAAAGGTATGTGGGGTCAAACTTCTATTTATGTTGCATGCAAGATTAGACTCTGAGTTTGATTGAACTGTAGAAAATGAGTGTGTTTATTGGACGGTAAAGCTGAGTGTTTTGATTGGACAGTCGAAACTGAATGTGTTGATTGGACAGTAGAAACTGAGTGTTTTGATTGGACTGTAACATTCCTTGATCATATCATCAGATTAAGAATTATAATGAATATGGTCCCAGGAGTATATTTATCAATTATTTATTTAATGTGGAATATAAGGAACTTATATAATAAAATAATTAATTATGAAAAGGAAGAAGGTATCAATGAGGTCAACCATTGAGATCAGCTGTGAACACGTCCAATAGTGGTCTTTCTATCGTCGTTTTTATTTCAATTCCCTGTCCAACATGTTCAGCATGCACGCAGATAACATGAAACGCGGGGAATTAGTACGAGGTATGCTCGACTTTTATGTCGAAAATAGAGGTCAATAGTATTCTTGCAATGTGGCCGATTGTTCAGAACTTTTTTTTGTAAGATAACAACGATGTTTACGTCATCGATGTTGACTTTCAAAATCTTTACTGCTCTGGAAGTTTAATGGCGTCATCGTTGTTCCAGGGCAGTAAAGGTTTTGAAAGTCAACAACGATGACGTAAACAAATGATAGAAATACTGAAGATCACACGATACAAGTGTGGTGATCTTCAGTATTGCTATCATGATTTGCGACAGCTGTGACAGCTTAACTTGTTGTATTAAAATAGATGAGCCCATCATCAAATAGTTCGTGTTTAAAAGAATTTTTATCATATACATGTATCACCTTTAACAACGATCTGAACAATCGGTCACCTCCTTCAACTATAACGTATACTGTAGTATTCTTGATCGGGTGTAGGCGTTAGTCATTTTTTGTTCAAGTCATGTAATTAACCGCTATTCGAAAAGTGTCCAAACAATGACTCTTCGTCTTGTCGGCAAGATTTACAGCTGTGATCTAACAAAAGGAAATCCAGCCGCATTCTGAAATAAATGTCCTTTTCTGGTTTTATGAGGAAGATTTAATTATATTACAAGAAAAACAAAATGTTTTTGTTGGTCTTCTGTCTAGGATTTTATATCTAATTCTGGCCTTTACATTAGAATTTCAAAGTACTTTTCTACGATGTCTGGCCGAAACACCGATCCTAAGTTGATGCCCGTTAATGCTATTACGGGTCCTCTATGTATTTTGTTTTTAAGACACTACAGAACCTAGAGAGTGGGTCGGCATTTTGATCTCCGGATATAGTTGCAATAATGTTGACAACAGATTTTTCAATTGCTCAGAAGGCAGGAATCATATAACATGGCATCGTGAACATTTCGCAATATAATAAAATATTTAAAATATACATATATTAGAGGTATAAATTCGTCTAAACCCTTCCCTTGAACGTAAACATGGTAACGCGAATTGTGTTGTATGGTGGCCATAGAATTGACATGTATAGGCTCGCCAATAAAATACTAATCAATGTCTACAATCAACGCTTATTAGAAAATACGTTCGTACGGGAGACTCATTCTCGGTCACCAGAGTGATGATGCTATGTTAGATTTGTCACGATTGATCCGCTGATGAATGAGAATTGTGAGACAAAGAAATGATAAAGTGGCCAATGATTGCAAGAATGACGACACACAGCAACTGGTGCCCTATGACTATATATGTTTAAGCTAAAAATGTGCAAAATAATAATCTTTAAATGATACAAACTTTCAAATATCTCCCCAGTATCCATATTTTTATGAAATAAACAGTATTCCCATGAGCGACACTCTATCTGAAACATATCGGAGGTTGAATAAATGTGTTTTAAGAATAAAGTATCATTGATGTTTTCAGGAAAGTAAAGACAAACATTTCGACCTTTGATTAGCGGACGAAAGTTGATTAAATTATTGACCATTGACCTACTGACCTACTGGCCTAAAAGGGGATGTCAACTATATGTCAAGGTCAAACCGTTCTCGAGTGATTGTATCGAGAAATCAACCGATAAACAGACAGACAGAATGAAAGACGAACCGACATTTGTAATCATATATGCCTATTTTGAAAAAGAGGAATACCATCCGGTAACAATATGACATATATGCCTTACCAGCAAGTATATGAGTGCATACTTATATGTACATGTACGTATCATATAAAAACAGCTTGGGTTTTACACACATACTCTAATTGGTGTACTTTTTATATGGCGGGTATTCATGAGAGCATTCAGTTTGAATGACCGAAAAACACAGATTTTAAAAAAGTCATGTCTTATGTTTTTAGGTGCGATATAAAGCAAGCATTATACATACGGTTAGGTGTGCGATCTGAGATATATACATAGATTATAAGTATCTTCCATGGCCGAGAGTGTAAGATAGGTTCATTCCGACCCGAGCGTAGGGTGCGGAGAGGTTTACCGAGTTTCCGCAAAACACCCTGCGCGAGGGTCGGGATGAACCTATCTTACACGAGCGGCTATGGTTGATGCTTTTTCTCCCACCTCAGTTAAACAAAATTAAGTAAACATGTATTTTTTGCTGGAATTCTTTTGTGCTTAGTGATAATAATTGCGTATGGATATGCGATAGCACGTGGTTGTCATGGATATCCGCGAAGTGATCCAGTTAATGTTAATAGTCAAATCGGTATTTTTAAAAAGTTCTAAGGAGAATGAAGGATTATTTCTTGAATGGTGCGTGAAAACTGTTTTATGGTGACATTTGAAGCGAGCAATAATTAATCAGCATTCTAAATATTACCATAAGACAAGATTTCCTTGATGCTACTGACGACAGTCTTCAACAAGGGAGGTAATTACAATGTGGTGACCATCAAAAAGGAGTTCCAAACGGGCATTTTATCTTCGCCCGTGGGCAAAATCAGAATATCTAGCATGGTTAAATTATTGGATCTACTTATCTGAGGTGGGAGAAAGACATTTCTCTTTTTCCGGAATTATGAAGAGAGTTACAAAGTTTAATAAATAGAAAAGATTGCAGGATGAAACGTCATGTTTAACTAGCATTTAGCAAGATCTGCAGAGCCTGTTAAGCATTTTAAGTCATGTCATAACTTAAGTCGATTTCGTAAAATTCTCGTGGTCAATTATTTAAAGAAACGTGTATTTTTGACATAAATTATGGATTTTCAAGAAGTCCAATGAATATAAAGAAATCCAGAAATTATTAAGTTTTAATCTCATGTGACCTGTGAAATACCTGGGAAAGTTAGAAAATTACTTAAGATGCTTTTTGAATACCGGCCCTGCTATGTGGACAAAGTAGCATTTAACTTGAACAAATTGATGCTGCTTTTGGTTCAAAACAAAACCTGAATTGACAAATGAAAGAAAGATATGGAAAAGTCTATCGTATAAACTCCTGTCTTGTACTTATTTATGCATAAAATTACATTCACAAATGATCAAGGGCCATTTTTGACCTATTTCATAGACTTTTTTTTTTGGTTGTTTAAGACGAAATGAATATTGTTCTGTTTTGATCTGCTCTGTACCGTCGTGCGAAATACAACACAACCTGTCGCAAAACTTATGTCGACTTATTCACTTATTTACTGGATACCTCGGTATAATAATTGCGACTTGTTGTGTTATAACTGGCTATGCGACATGGCAACATGATCACATGCTCTGTATATACGATATTCCCTCCCGTGTGTACCTGATGTATCTGAACAAATAGTTTCCAATTAAATATTAGGTTCCCTTTAAAATAGGCACGTTCCAATTAACGATCAGGACAGGAATCGAACTCTTGAAGAATGATGAATTGTCATGGCAATTATTAAGACGAAACTACTTGAAAACAGTATTTAATACTGTTTATATAGTATTATAAGGTGGCTGTCTGTTTCAAATGAATAAAAAAATGAGTACGTGAACATTATATGAGAAATTCAAGAGTAATTAAAGCATTTACCCCGTATAAGATTCGAAACTGATTCTATTTCCAGGGATCGGTTACGCCTCGTGCTTTATGGCGTACATTGTTGCGTTTTATTACAACGTCGTGATTGGCTGGGCCTTCTACTACCTGTTCTCCTCTTTCACAATGGACTTGCCCTGGCGCCACTGTGATAGAGAGTGGAACAGTCCACATTGCTGGCTGTTACAGGGGGGACAATTTAACACCTCAGAGAACCAGACCACGAGCAATATGACGCACGCTGTGTCGTCATCATACGAATTTTTTGAGTAAGTACATCAAAGAACTTATCCATATATAGGGGCGGTTCCAAAAATGTATGACATAAAATATTTGCATGTGGATTTGGAGTTACTCCCTCGAGAAAATGTTAACCATTTGTAGCCGAAAATAGTGCATTGTGAGGGTATTTCATTACCTTTTTCCTCCCATATTGGAGTGAACTTGGATGGTTCTCTCAATCCGCTAGTTATGTAGTCCATGTGGTAGCAAATATGGTACAGTAGTTTTTATGAAAAAGGAAAACATATATGGTACGGTAGACTACCCTACCAGGTCGATATGAAATTGACATGAGATCAAGTGTTGACGGATTTCTTAAGCTGCATGCAACCACTTCACATATATTCTAGAGGAAGCTGCAACCACTTCACATATATTCTAGAGGAAGCGAATATATCCGAAGTATATGGAAACTGTGTATAGTTCATTGCTTTAAACAGGCCAATTAGAGCAAATATTCACGCATTCTTTTTTGGTTATTGGTGTATATAACTGAGTTTGTTTATATTACCCGAATAACCCTTGTCCCCTTCCACGAAATAAACTCGGCGAATGCTCAATAGGTGAAATAAAGCCTGTCCTTGTTGAACTGCTGTTCTTGATGATGATTATTCACGAAACTGCATTAACACCAACTAGCTACAAAGTTGGCATGTTTAAGACAAATATATTTCTATCCTATCGACGAGTACATGATGTTAGCGTGATAATAATCAATTAGAAACAGATATTTTATTTCGGCTCCATTTGTTCGTGCTTGTTATCTATAATTTGAGGAAAAGAGTTTAGTTGGCTTTTTTTTAATTTTTCAGAGCGGGCATATTTATACACTGTCTCCCAATCCCCTTGTTTATTCAAAATAAAACAAATAGCCAAGTTTAACAGTAGACTATACAACATTTTTCTGAGAAAATTTACTCGTTAAAAATAGTACCGATCAATACACGTGGATGAGTTGGCGGCTTTTTATGAAAGTATAACAATCTAGGCCACCCCAAATTGATGTTACGTCCGATCATCCGATGTCTTTACCGCACCTTTTTTTAAAGCGACGTCACCAGTTTTCAATATTCTAAAAATCAAAAACAGATTATCTTAGATTAACAAACACATCATTTCACATTTACCGCCAAATTTGTATGGTTCCTTGGGAAGAAGGCGCTCTTTATAAGTTGAGCCTCAAGTGCGACCCCCTAACGTCAATTTCTACATCCGCCCCCAAAAAGATCCCGTAACATGCATATATGCAATTTGAATTAAGGATAGGTTACATACTCATATTGTTTCAATTATATCTTGCTTACAGGCGGGGAATGCTGCACCTCCACCTGAGTAGCGGCCTTGAGGCCCTGGGAGGGGTGCGCTGGGAGTTGGTCCTCTGTACGCTTCTCACCTTCATCTGCCTGTACTTCTCTCTCTGGAAGGGCGTGAAAAGCTCAGGAAAGGTGAGTGTAAATAACATGGTGATAGGAGGGACTCGTCACCGGAAGGTATCATCAGAGGTGGAGGGCTAGGTACGGCGTTTTAAAACCATAAAATATGCAATAAATAAGACTGTTTTGTTTTAAACAAATACAAAACCTGCTAGAAAACATTCATCAAACTTTTTTATATTGGAAATACAGTCTAGGTAAATAAAACGCAAATATCTGCGCAAAAACTGCATGGCAGACGAGAATGTTAAGGTGCAGCAACAATTACCAGCACAAGTAACTAGACCCTAATGTTGCGTGAAGGAGCGTCACTGAATCAGTTTCCAGACGTAATCATGAACGTACTAGAGCACCGAACACAACCAGGTTTCTTTACCAGCGAAATCCAGAAGTGTATGACCTTACAAATTATAATTCTTACTAAAACTCAGAAATCTTATTTAGTTCTATTAAAACAGACATTAATGCTTTTAAACTCTTAATGCCAGAGTTGCTTCTTTTCAAATTTGACCGTTGATTATGAATGAAGCTTGAATATGAGATATTGTGATTGGCTACGAACAAAGAATTCAAACGTTTCTGAGAAGCTTTCGAACAGTTAATTTGGTACTTGTGTTATCCCCCATGCTTTAAAGATGCACTCTTACTCCCACAGATAATACAATTGTTTTAATATACTAAGGAGAATGCATACATGTCGAAAACAATGTTTCTTATGAAGGATATCGAGTTTAATTTGAGAGAAAGGTGCAGAAAACACTGTATTTTTTACCCTATGAGACAATAGTAGATCACAGTATATATTTTAGCACTCACCAATAATTTAATATTTGTGCGTTTTCTGCTATTAAATACACGAATATAATATTGTTATCAGTCATCAATATTTTCCATAAATGCATTATTTATTGAGTAGTTAAAGGTTTATCACTCAAAATTTATGTTTGTTATACATGTGTATGCATTGATTGGTGTCACTTTAAACACTGGTAAATCACTTGATACTGTAGTGGAATATGCATTCTGCATTATTCAGCCCAAGTAGTCGTCACAACAGGTGGGATGTTTATCAGGTTTTGACATTTAAGACTTACAAAAATTGAACTGTTTACACATATGCATTCGTTTTTCAAACAGTTAATTGTAAATTGTTTGAAGAGTGAACACTCTGTAGAGAACAAGTTGATTTTCTTCAATCTCCTTCGAAGTAAGCTCCCTTAACAAGTTCAAGTATTTCTGGACAGCACAGAGTGGAGTCTGTAGTTTTGTATTTCACCCTGTTTGACGTCCCAGTCATGCATTTACATGAATTTGGGTTGATATTCTACAAGTATATTTACTTTAAAACGCATTTTTATCGTATCATACCTGCTTGATATTCTGATAATAACGTTTCCAAATTTGTAACGGTAAAGTATGCTAAGGACATGTGGTTTGAAGGCTAAGAGCTGTTCATTCCGTTTTCAACACTTAGACGTTTTCGAGCAAAAATGAAGAAAAAAACAACACACCTTTATAATAATGGACTTCCAGCGTGTGCATGTTTGGTCAAAATCAAATTAAACAGTTTTTTTGGATAAAAAATAAGTGTAAGAACATGTACCTGCAATGTTTAATTTTATATTAAAAATACCCCACAACCGGTCTTCTTGTTCGAAGAGTGATACAGTTGACGTGCTAGAAAAGTCGACCTGAAGCCAAAATGTCCAAAATTACCGTAAAAAAAACATTTTTTGTTTGCTAATTGATTTGTTATTGTTCTGACTGATATACTTAAAAGAAAAAAGCTCGATTTATGTTAACATTTCATTTATGGGCATTGTCATTGAATCATTGATTGCTTTGACATTATCTATGGTTGGAAAAGGTATATAGAATAACCAATATATCTACAATGACATATTTCATTATGAGGCCCTGAAAGGGTCAAATTAAGCTACACAGTATATATTGACGCGTTTTAATTTTCAAGAATGCAATGTAATGCACACATATAATTTTAACGTAATTTTTACACCAGTTGAGCTACAGTTATTTGTCGAAGATTTCAAATCATTCATTTATATACTAATATATACAATTAAATTCATAATACTAGTATAAAAAATGTCCATGTAACAGCCATTATTAAAAACTATTTATTTATGAATGAACTTAACTGCTAAAATGAAATGCTTAAAATAAAATATATTCATATGAAATTTTAATTCCTAAAATTAAAAAGTGAGGCCCTACCAGGGGATCAATGTTACACGTTTTTAATCATCTTACAGTTCTTAAAGGAAGCAGCACATTCACCACCACAGAAGCATAGTTGTGTATATATCAAGTTTACTTTAAAGCATTTGCACCTACCAGTGCACGATACCTTGCAATTACGTTTAATCAGTTATTTGCATGCCTTTAAAGCTTCTGGTAGCGTTGACATAACGGTATCCATATGTATTCATACTTTGTCCAGCCCATTCTGATGGGGAAGATACGGCTGGGATTTTGGTAAACATCTGTCCCAATATGTGTCCACTCTGGTAGACTGCATGCAACATATGCTGGATATAGTGCATTTCTCTTGGGTGGTATCCTCTCACCTCTTTTATTGTTGTTGCAAACATATGCTACCTGGCATCATTGACTCTTTCAAAAGATGACGTTCTACTATATAATAGTACGACAAAACGCCTGAATTATCATATTGACATACAGTGTGGTTATCCTATTGACATACAGTGTGGTAATCATATTGACATACAGTGTGGTTATCCTATTGACATACAGTGTGGTTATCCTATTGACATACAGTGTGGTTATCCTATTGACATATAGTGTGGTTATCATATTGACATACAGTGTGGTTATCATATTGACATATAGTGTGGTTATCATATTGACATACAGTGTGGTTATCCTATTGACATACAGTGTGGTTATCATATTGACATATAGTGTGGTTATCATATTGACATACAGTGTGGTTATCATATTGACATACAGTGTGGTTATCATATTGACATACAGTGTGGTTATCATATTGACATACAGTGTGGTTATCCTATTGACATATAGTGTGGTTATCATATTGACATACAGTGTGGTTATCATATTGACATACAGTGTGGTTATCCTATTGACATACTGTGTGGTAATCCTATTGACATACAGTGTTTATCATATTGACATACAGTGTGGTTATCCTATTGACATTCAGTGTGGTTATCCTATTGACATACAGTGTGGTTATAATATTGACATATAGTGTGGTTATCATATTGACATACAGTGTGGTTATCATATTGACATACAGTGTGGTTATCCTATTGACATACAGTGTGGTTATCATATTGACATACAGTGTGGTTATCATATTGACATACAGTGTGGTTATCCTATTGACATACAGTGTGGTTATCATATTGACATACAGTGTGGTAATCCTATTGACATACAGTGTTTATCATATTGACATACAGTGTGGTTATCATATTGACATACAGTGTGGTTATCCTATTGACATACAGTGTGGTTATAATATTGACATATAGTGTGGTTATCATATTGACATACAGTGTGGTTATCATATTGACATACAGTGTGGTTATCATATTGACATACAGTGTGGTTATCATATTGACATACAGTGTGGTTATCCTGTTGACATACAGTGTGGTTATAATATTGACATACAGTGTGGTTATCATATTGACATACAGTGTGGTTATCCTATTGACATACAGTGTGGTTATCGTGTTGGCATACAGTTTGATTATCATATAATACATTGGAGTATCCTACTGACATACAGTATGATAGTGCTTTTACATGCGTGTGATTATACTATTTACATACAGTGTCACTATACCTTTGACGTACGTTGTGATTGGCTTTTTAACATATGCTATGATTATCTTGACATAATGTGTACACTTTTACCAAAAGAAGTGCATGTACGTTTCAGGTAGTGTACATCACGGCGACGATGCCGTACCTGATCCTGACCATCCTCCTGGTGAGGGGGTGCATGCTGCCGGGTGCGGGGGAGGGGATCCTATACTTCATCACCCCCAAACTGGACAGACTTAACGACCCCAATGTAAGATAACGGCGTGTGCTTGTTCGCACATATTGGAGCACTTCACCTTCAGTAAATTTTGCAGACAGTTTAAGATGCATCCTTGTGCATCTTATTTTGATTTACGTGTTATAAGCACTTAAATAAAAAAAAAACTTATGTAAGTCATCGCGGTGTGTGCTTGTTTGTAATAAACTTCTCTTTGGAGATACTGAAACTCATTACTTAAAAATGGGATACGACAGCAGTTGTTTCACAGTGGATTTAAAGTGGCTAGAATGTGTAATTTACAGCAATAGTCCGAATGTTCATAACTTTGTTAAAATTAGCAACGTTGCTAACATCATCGTTTCTAACTTTAAAACCGTTATTGCTCTGGCCCAAATTTCTTGAAACTTCGTAAGTCTCTTATAACAGGATTAAGCTAAACCCACTATTTTTGTCTTTCAATATTTTGCGTTTTATATACTCCTTTAAAAGTTTTAATACTTTAGATAAAAGTTATCGTTACGATTCTCGCAATACACCATTTTTTATTAAAAAAATCACTATAACATAGTATTTTGGCTTATTGAAAGAAGCAGCTTAAGCCTTTTAAGCTTAAGAAGTTTCAAGAAATTGGGGCCTGGACGTTAAAGGGGCTTTCACAGTGCATAAGTGGGCGGGGAAGATAAAAATTAAAACGATTTAAAGTCCATCTTTTATTTAGTTTTGAGGAACGATCTTTTTGGGGACTAAAACATACACCCGTGGTGGTCTATTTTGGGGTAGTAAGGAGATGAACAAATTTTACAAAAGAATATTTTATCAGGTCTTGGATAAAAGAAGCATTCACCTTACTTCGAAAACGTCTATCGACATTATTACTTTGTGTTTGTGTCAAAATACCCCACACTACCTTATCAACAGTGTCTTGAGAGTTCTTGATGATATGTTTTTCAAATAAGATAGTTATTCAAAATAATGGAAAATAGTAGATGAAATTCATTTCCTGGTTACAAAAATGCAAATATCTTTTTTTAGAAAGCTGCAATCACCACACAGCCTCAAGCTATTATTTATTGGGTAGTTCTGATAATTTGGACTCATAAACATATTCATTTTGTATTAAGATATTTCCGGGAAAATGTAAACGCTTTTTGATTGGAAATCGGATAAAATAATCTTCTTTCGTAGAAAATCCCCAACTTCTAATTACAACGTCATATGGTGCAACGGAAATATGAATTATGCTTGCTAAATATTGAACCTCAAAACTAATTAAAAAAAAACAGTTTTGGTTTTGTTCCTTTAAACGACGTTTGCATTGTGGCAGGCCCTTAACCACCTTCGGCACCCCAGCGTATCATAACCTTTATCATACCCTGGGCAAATTGACTTGGGGGAAACTTCGTAAATCTTGTATGTTCATAAGCATTTTCCTACCAATGAAATAGCCGATAACGAAAAGGAAAGAATATCCTTTGTGAAGAGCCACCTTCATATTTAACAATATCCCGCCTAAAACGATCTGTAAGCCGTGATCTCATTGGATTATTTCGAACCGAGATTACATCCGTAACTTCTCGGCCATTTCCGCACCGCATGAGGTGTGTCTCATGCGACCAATCAAGCGGCTTGATTTCACTTTTTGAATTATTCATGAGTACGAGATTTTTACAGCTGATTTGCCCAGGGTATCATATAGGTTATGATACGCTTGGGTGCCGATGATGGCTCTTTACGTGTATACTTGTTATCTACTGTAATTTAGGCAAGAATGTTTGAGCAGTGCTTGTATATAAAAATACATGAGCACATCATCACATACTTCCCGTTCAAAATTTATAACGATCACGTTGTTACATAATAAGTTATATCTATACGATCGGCCATTAACTTAATTACCAATTTGACTGCATATTGACGTATTGGGTCACTGTTTCAATTCCTCTGGTACAGGTATGGATCGATGCGGCAGTCCAGATTATGTTCTCCATCGGGGCGGGATTCGGCACCCATATTGCATATGCCAGTCACAACAAGTTCAACAACAACTGCTACATGTAAGTACGGAAAGGTTGGAATGTTCACGTAACTCTATTCGGACATGTTGCTGGTGATGGCCAACATTTTAATCCTGTTGTTTAACACTGGCATTTGATTGTCGTTTGGTTGTCTTCCGTTCAATAATCATTGGTTGGCTTCCGTTCAATAACCTATGGTCGGCTTCCGTTCTATAACCTTTGGTCGGCTTCCGTTAAATTACCTTTGGTCGGCTTCCGTTCATTTACCTGATTTAATATTGACAACCTGACTTATAAAGGAAGCTCAAGTAGAGACTTACCTTTGGATTGCTTTTGGGTCTACTGCAGTCAATGTCACTGTTTCGTAAGTTGAATACGCGATTTCTGTTCAATAACTTGAGTTAGGAATGGTGATTATTGAGGAAACGAGATATGACAAGTCTTATATAGAGAGTGAGATATGTTTATGTATACGTCGCTTATTTTGTACAAAGGTCATTTTCAGACATACCGTGTAATTGCAATTTGTGTCGGTGGAGTCAAGGTCGCTGCTATTCAAAATAGAAAATGGTTTCCACTTAGTAATTTGAGTTAGAAATGGTGTATAGTAATGAAACTTGGTAGGAATAAAGGATTTGAGATATACCTTGTTACAGCATCATGTAAAGAGATTAAAACCTCGAATTGAATTTTGGGTCAGTCGGGGTAAAGGTCATTTAACAACAAAAAACAACGATTTCCGATAATTGAATAAGTGATGAACCTTGTACTGATCACTTAAGTTTTGTGTTTCAGGGACTGCCTATTCACGGCGGCCGTCAACAGTTTCACGAGCATTTTCTCCGGATTTGTAGTGTTCTCCTATCTGGGTTACATGGCGGACAGGCAGCAGAAGGGAATAGACGAGGTCGCACAGGAAGGTAACACATAAGCATATTATTACCCCCGTCAGTGTTGTTCTCCTATCTTGGTTACATGGCGGACAGACAATAGAAGGGAATAGACGAGGTCGAAAAGAAAGGTAGCACATTAGTTACGAGGGAATAGACGATGTCGTTCAGGAAGGTAACACATAAGCACATTATCATACAAGTCAGTAGAGTTCTCCTATCTGGGTAACAGACAGCCGAAGGGAACAGACAAGTAGTGTTCTCCTATATTGGTAACAAGGCGGACAGACAGCAGAAGGGAACAGACAAGTAGTGTTCTCCTATATTGGTAACAAGGCGGACAGACAGCAGAAGGGAACAGACAAGTAGTGTTCTCCTATATTGGTAACAAGGCGGACAAACAGCAGAAGGGAACAGACAAGTAGTGTTCTCCTATATTGGTAACAAGGCGGACAGACAGCAGAAGGGAACAGACAAGTAGTGTTCTCCTATCTGGGTAACATGGCGGACAGACAGCAGAAGGGAACAGACAAGTAGTGTTCTTCTATCTGGGTAACATGGCGGACAGACAGCAGAGGGGAACAGACAAGTAGTGTTCTTCTATCTGGGTAACATGGCGGACAGACAGCAGAGGGGAACAGACAAGTAGTGTTCTCCTATCTTGGTTACATGGCGAACAGACAGCAGAAGGGAACAGACAAGTAGTGTTCTCCTATCTGGGTAACATGGCGAACAGACAGCAGAAGGGAACAGACAAGTAGTGTTCTCCTATCTGGGTAATATGGCGGACAGACAGCAGAAGGGAATATACGAGGTCGCAAAGGAAGGTAACACATTAGTTACGAGAGAATAGACGAGGTCATTCAGGAAGGTAATACATAAGTTACGAGGGAATAGACTAGCACAGGAAAGGGGTAGGGAAGGTATGTGTGTGGAATTTTGGATGGTTAATTAAGAGTATTGACGTTAAAGCATAAAAGTACCCATGTTTCGACGGAGACAGTCCGCTACACTAGCTATACATGCTAAATCTTCAATAGAAGGGGACAAGTGAACGTCGATGCATTAATTAATTAAGTAAGTAAGTAAGTTAGTAAGTTGTTAAGCAGAGTATGTTACTTCGATCTCTTCAGATACAGATAACTGAAAGGACACGGAGTTAGAAGGAAACGTTAGTTGCATTTATCCTGTTCTTGGTGATCTTGTACCGCAAGCGAACGTTGACACCATGAAAATACAAATCATGCACTACATCCCCTCTGACAAAGTTAAAACAGCAAGGTTTCATATATTTCATTATTTCACTTTTCACTTTATATACATAAATGGGCGTTGTCAGTTGAGTCTACAGGAGGTTCTGGCGAATCCCGGTTTGATATATGCATTCAAAGTTCTTGTAATATTGTCTGAAATAAGGGTGATATATATACCCATTAAAGTAATAAACGTAGGCGTCTTAGAATGATTAAAAAGAGATAATGATTTTTACATATTTACATAGTTTATGTATCACTTATTAAATGATATGTCTATACGAAATAAATTATTAAAGGGTCACAATATAATATAAGATAAAAGATAATAAACAAATAACTAAGATGTAATTGAAAACCTGTGGGTCTTAATTGCTTTAGAAATAGGGCACGCTTTAACTAAAATCCTTAAAGCAACAAATATGAAAGATACATTGGCGTTTTGGAAAACAATCTTCGTTGTCACAATGTAATACTTTATAGTGGTGCACCCGGATGGACCGGTTAGGCAACCTCCATCAATCATAATGCACGCTATCACAGCTTTTAATCGCCCCCCCCCCCCCTTCCCTATCCCCAAAAGAAAAGGATAAAGAAAAAAACGAAAAAATGCGCTGATATACATTGCAGGTCCTGGCCTGGTGTTTATTGTGTACCCGGAGGCCATAGCCACCCTGCCTGGCTCCTCCGCCTGGGCCATCATCTTCTTCATCATGCTCATTACGCTTGGCATGGACAGCGCGGTAAGTACCTGCCCGGCTCCTCCGTCTGGGCCATCATCTTCTTAATAATGCTCATCACGCTTGGCATGGACAGCGCGGTAAGCACCTGCCTGGCTCCTCCGTCTGGTCCATCATCTTCTTAATAATGCTCATCACGCTTGGCATGGACAGCGCGGTAAGTACCTGCCCGGCTCCTCCGTCTGGGCCATCATCTTCTTAATAATGCTCATCACGCTTGGCATGGACAGCGAGGTAAGTACCTGCCCGGCTCCACCGCCTGGGCATAAATCTTTCTTCATGATGCTCATCAGTCTTGGCATGGACTACGCGCCTGCTTCATTTCATACGAATGTGAATTAAGTATGAGAGTCTCCATTGGTAAAATTGTTGAAAAATGAGCTGCAAGTACAGTTATCGAAAGATATGTACTTATAAAAATTTAATTTTAATTACAAAACATTTTATCACCGTCTGTTCCGAATTTACCTACGTAAATACGCATTATCTATAATTTACAAATAAATTTCAAGAGATAATCTAAAGTAATGTCCATGAATATGCCATTTTGAACGGCTTGTTGAAATAAAATGTGACACATTTTGTTTTTGCGCATGTCTGGTATATCTTAATTTTATCATTAACTATTTTCAACCGGAGGCAAAAAGTAATCTAATATATTTCGACCCATCAGATGCGATATGTTAACATTGTCCTTCAAAACCTTCACAGAATGTTTTCTCGAAATATATATGTTTTGAAAATAGTTCGATAATATCGTTTGTTTACACAGCGATATGGAATTTCAATTTATACGTTGGATTTCTGGTTTTAACATTATATCATGGCAATGAGTGTGTTTCAGTTTGGTGGCCTTGAGTCCCCATTGACGGGCCTCTCTGACAAGTTCTACCACGTGTTTAAAAACCGATACTACCGCGAGATTCTCACGTTCGTCGTGATTGGCTCCGCTTTCCTCTTCTCCATTCCCTGCAACACATGGGTACGTAAACATTCAGAAACAATATCTGTACATTCACTCTTGACATGATGCGGAAATAACAGTTAGTTTTTAAGATCTCCGCTAGCTCCTCTTATATATCTTATCTTGGTTCCGGCTAGACCCTTTTTAATTCCGAATAAAGATTATCATAAGCTCCCTTTAAAGCAAGTGATTCTGCAACGCTTCTACATTCCTTTCACTGGTGTACGGCTCTAGTTCCAAAAATAATATGCGACGAATAGGGTACCGCTTACAATCGATTCCTACTGCGCATTATGTTGTTGACATTCAATGTATATGTAACAAGTATTTCCTTCTATGACCATGACTTCCGTGGGTTTGCAGGGCGGTATGTACGTGTTTAAGATCCTGGATACGTTTGCGGCCGGCACGTCCATCGTGTTCACGGTCCTCTGCCAGGTTGTCGCCGTCTCTTGGTTCTACGGTGAGCTTTAATTTTCTTTAAAAAAACTACAGCATACGAAATGTGCCATTAGTTTTTTTTCTGTGAAAAACTTCAGCACACAAAATGTTTAATTCTTGTTTTCTTATGGAAAGCTACGACGTACAAAAATTGTCATTAATTGTGTATTTTTCTGCTCTAAATGAGCCATTCATTGTTTCTATTGACACATCTTTGATGTACAAATTTTACTAATCATCGAGGATAGTATTTCAAATCGTGACAAAGCAAAACATAAAAAATGAATGGTTTATTTTTGAGAAAAGTGAGTATGCTTTCGGCATATTCACCACAAAGAAATTATTTAATACATTTGTAGCATAATTGAAGGGAACGCGATCATGCACGCACGTTGCTCTGTATTAGCAAAAGGCTTTAACGCACGTGCACCGTCGTAAATCGTCTACTCATAGACACCATGGACACGGGGCCGACACTGTATGTAATTGTCGATATTGAATGACAGGTTAAAATACTTTATATAATACGGAACTAGTTTTATATCAGAAGGACGTTCGTTCCCTAGAACATACTTTATACTGGCTCCTAAATGCGGCCTTATGATGTACGATTACCACACTAAAGTAAGTAAGGTAGGATGTAATGCATGCTACTAAACTTTAAAGTTTGGTAAGTTGTGGTTAAAACAGAAAGGTAAGAGTTGGTCGCCTAAATTGTAGTAAATGTTTTCTAGCTTTACGTGTAGACCTCGTGCTCGCAGCTGTATGATATTATCCTAATGCAGGTATCGACCAGTTCTGCGCAGACATCAATCAGATGATCGGTTTCCGACCGGGCCTCTACTGGCGGGTCTGCTGGAAGTTCCTCAGCCCGGCATTCCTCCTGGTAATAAACACCCCCTTCCAAAATGTAGTTTGTGATACTGTCTTATCATAACTGAGTCTTGTTTTTTTATTATGTGTTTGTGCATGGACTTTCCCATATCTGAGCGGTGATAAGTAAAGTCTGTGTTCTGTTCTGTTTATAAAATGTGTAATCCATAAACACGTAATTATTTTACGCAAACCTTCTGTGTAATCCTATCACTTCAGACTTGCAACAATATCACTGTAATATAAAAAGTAGTATTCTTCTCTGACAGGTGATCGTCATCTCGAGCATCCTGCACTACAAACCGCTGGTGTACGAGGGCTCTAGTGAAAGTTACGTGTATCCTGGCTACGCTAACGTGCTAGGTTGGTGTATCGCCGCCAGTCTTATGGCCATCATACCCATATACGCCCTCTACTACATATGTTCCGCCAAGGGAAAACTGCAGCAGGTAGGCTACTGATTGTGGTTATATTCGTCACCCTAAAATTCTTCCCCACCCTCTCCAACTTTCTTCTCATTATCGTCTGTTACCTCTTCCTCCTCAGTTTTCTCATTCCAATTTTTCTTCTGCTTTGGCATATCCCTTTCTCCTCTTTTATTCTACAATTTATATCTTTTTACCAACCAAAATCCTCCTCCTTCACCTGCTTTATACCGCCCTTTTACTCCTCCTTCTCCTATTCTTCCTCCTGCTTTGTCCTCCTGCTCCTCCTCTTCCTCAGCCACATGATTTCTTCCCCATGTTTTGTATCCTCCTACTTTTTCCTCCCCCACCTCCTGCCCCTTTCACTTCATTTCCGCATCCTCCTTCACCTGCCTCCTTTCTTCCAACCCTTTCTCTCCTGCACCTGCTTTCTTCTCTCCCTTACCATATTTTATTTCTCCTTTCCCTCCTCCACCATCTGCATTATCTCTCTTTCCACATTTAATTTCTCCCTTCCCTCCTATACCACCTATGTTCTCAATCTTTCCACATTCTATTTCTCCTTTGCCTCCTCCACCACCTGCGTTCTCTCTCTTTCCACATGTTATATTTTCTTTCCCTCCTATACCACCTGCGTTCTCTCTCTTTCCACATTTAATATCTCCTTTCCCTCCTCCACCACCTGTGTTATCTATCTTTCCACATTTTATTGCTCCCTTTCCTGTTATATCACCTGCGTTCTCTCTCTTTCCACATTCTATTTATCCTTTCCCTCCTCCACCACCTGCGTTCTCTCTCTTTCCACATTTTATTTCTTCTTTCCCTCTCCCACCACCTGCGTTCTCTCTCTTTCCACATTCTATTCCTCCCTTTCCCTCCTCCACCAGCAGCGCTCTCTTTCAAAATTCTATTTCTCCCTTTCCCTCCTCCACCTGCTTTCTTCTCTCGCTTTCCACATTCTTTTCTCCCTTCCCTCTCCCTCCACCTGCATTCTCTCTCTCTTTCCACATTCTATGTTTCCCTTCCCTCATCCACCACCGGCGCGCTCTCTCTCTCTCTCTCTCTCTCTCTCTCTCTCTCTCTCTCTCTCTCTCTCTCTCTCTCTCTCTCTCTCTCTCTTTCCACATTCTATTTCTCCCTTTCCTCCTCCACCTGCTTTCTTCTCACGCTTTCCACATTCTATTTCACCGTTTCATTTTCTTCCACCTCCACATGCTTTGTCCGAACCTTTCCCTCATCTCCTTTAGCTATTCTACCTGTTATTATACATCCTTCACTTCAAAAAGTATTTCTTCGTTACGTCCTCCTTGTTCGCTGCAATCATTCATGTTCTTCTAAATAGTTGCATATATTCTATGGCTTAATTCGCTCTATGTTGTTCAATTTTCAGCGTGTTGCACTCGGAATTTCACCGAAATGCGAACATAAAGAAATAATTGAAAAACAGGACGTAAAGCGATTTAAGGTAAGCGGGGTTAACGTTTGTCTAAATAACAGAACAAACGACAAAAGTAGTTGTAAAAGTAGATTAAAAAGGATTTTGTTATATTACAGAAACAAAACGTGTCAATTACAACCTCCCCTCGTACGTCCAAGCGTTCATCCGTCTGTCCGCCCTTTAGATTGTTTTGTTTCGTAGCCGGACTGTGGCTTTGTCATGCACAGTGTGATGTTGAAATAACTTGGCAAAGATGTAATGCACACAAAAGAATAGGTGTTGCGTCCAAGACCCACGTCCCTATCTCACGGTCAATGCCACACTTGATTTATCATTTTGTTATGCTGCTTATTTTGAAATAAAGTGGCACTGATGTTAGGCACAACAATGCACACGTTTCTACCTCAGAGAAGTTCACATTTATTTGACAATGATTTTAGAATGCTGGCCATGTTCAACTTTGTCAAGCAAAATTTTGAAATAACATTGCATAGATGTGCGTCACAGTAAAGCGACGTATTGTCTACAAGACCCTCGTCCCTACCAAACAAGTGAAGGCTGCACTTGTAAATCATTTTGGAATGTTGGTGGTTTTGTCCTGGCTATAGTATTGCCAGGCACTGGGATTTTGACAATAAAGTCACACACACACACACGCGTGAAGTCACAATGTTGACCTGCATATTTATTCATACAAGCTCTTCCTGAAGGTAGTCATATTCAACTGATCAATCGGAGGGCATTCGTCACTAAGTGTCACCTCTCATTTTTTTCTTAATTACGGAATGCACTCTTAATGTCCAGAAAAAGACCGTTCCCCAAAACAATCATGCTTTATAAAAGATACACCTTGTTGATAAAGTGTACTTGCCCTGTTTCAGAGACAACACTGGCTGTACATATGAGGGGAGGAGGACTAGAATCGCCATCATTGTTCAAACAGAAACTGGGGACCAACTTTTATACGGATGTTGTTTTTTACTTTCCTATATGGACTGTTTGTTTGTGTTGGTGCTCTTCAATGTTACTACGAAACCGCAGTATGGATGATATATGGAGTAGGTCTCAATTGTGCAGTTGGCATAGCAACCATTCAACCATTACATTATACAAATAAGCTTATGTAAGGTCGACTTAGATTCATTGCAGTTTCCAGTTTAAAGCTGCACTCTCACAGATTGGACATTTGGACAACTTTTTTTATTTTTTGTCTTGGAACGAGCCAATTTTTGCGAAAATCCATGGAAACCAGTCATATAGAAGTATAGAAGAAGATTTTATTGACTATAAGCTTACAGCCCATGAGTTACATATAATATAAGCATGTACAGTATATAAACATTTCCGATAGAACATCTCTCAAGACTGCTATAAAACTGCTGACAAAAATTAGATAGCAGATTTTTATATTTAAGGTCAAAAATTGATGTGTTATGCATTTTTCTTAAACCGTTAGTAACGGTTTAAGCCATAAAACATTAATTTTCGAACGGAAATATGAAAATCTACGATCTGATTTTTTGTCCGCAATCTTATATCATTGCTTTGCAAATATTTACGCAATAATTTGCTCTTTCCTAGAAAAAAAATAAAAAAAAGTTGTAAAAATGGTATATCTGTTAAAGTGCAGCTTTAAATTTATGTATAAACCATTTTAAGTTTTAATACGGTGCCAGTGTCTCGTTTTGATTAAAACGATAAATAATGTTGTTTATTACCCTTATACATACACCATAAACCTTTGTGAAATTGTGACAGTCTGGAATTCATGCATTTACACAGTTAGTAAGCCAAAGGTCACCATTTATGGAAAGAAGTTAGTGACATAGTAATATGGTTTAAATTAATATAAGTATATCTCAATTTTTATCTCATTTTTACTAACCGAAATTTTCTACTTTGGGCCAAGCACTACAACACGTGTTGAAACACGAAAGTAACTAACTACATTTCCTTCTATCCAGTTAGTCGTCATTCCTTCATTTCACTGGTCATTCCATGACGTAACTCGAGCTTCTAGAGAGGGTGTGACGTCATAATAGTCTTTGTTTTTCACATGTTTTATAGTTTGAAAATGGTGGTTCAGTATTGTAGCATTTGCGATGTTATATTCCCCTACTGTTCGTGATACAGCAGAAACGATTTTAAGTTCATTCTACATTTCATTCTGGTATCTCTTTATTTCTGTTTGTATCTACATTCTGCTCGTTTATTAATTAAAAAAAATATTTCCAAAAAGCATCTCATACTTCCGGTAGTGGTGGTCACTTAGCAGGGGACGGACAATGTCTATACGTGTTGTTGTTGTCTACAGGGAACGCTGGAGAAACTACACGCCATGTTGCTGTTGTTTGTATTATGTGTTATACCTATGTCTGTAATAACATTAAACTACGTAACATATCTTATTTGTTATTTTTTTTTTCATAAATGTTGTATAGAAATATAACATACACAACTAAAATAGAAATATAACATACACAACTAAAATAAGTCTTTGGTACGAATTTGGAGCACGTGTCAATATGGCATACTGATGCATGTATATCGGGGCAGGCAAACACGTGATGTTGTGACGTCACTTGGCGACCATCTGGGCGGCGGAGATGATGACGTGGTCCCGACGGCCCTGTTTGCTCCTCCGGAAGTTGGGACTGAGCGTTTTGTGAAGCCGGTCCAGAACGCCCAGTAAGCCATAGTTACCCGTGAACCTAGACAATCAAGGTTTAGGATATATTTATAGGCAAAAGCAATATCAGGGAGCAACTTCCGTATGTTTATCATTACGGAGACTATTAACAGTATATGCAAGAGAATGGCATAGAGATATGTACTAGTTTATGTAAGCCGAGAACGACGTCCGCTGAATAGTAAATACATCATTGCGAGAAAGAGGATGGATCTAGAAGAATTAAAAATGTTATTTTATATAATAGAAAGCTAGTGAAATGAAAAATAAAAAAACTTAAAAAAAATCGCTGGATTCAAGATCTTTTTTAAAAAATGATTCGGTTGTGATTTTTTTTCTATATCATATTATATATTATAGTTTCGAGAATTAATATAAACTAATGAAACTGGTGAAGGTGGTCAAGAAATGATTAATAATGCTATAAAATATGGTTTTCAAATGCCATGTACTACTTGTAATATAATACCTTTTTAAACTGTGACATACGAATACCAATTTACCAAGATCAGTCACATACAGCAAAATTACCTATAAAAACAAGGACACGTGTGAGTGTAATGTGTTTTAAACGGAAGCAACACATTACTCACACAAAGCAACGTCACAGGCCTGTTCTCCAGTCGTGGGTTCGAATCCCACTTCTGACTTGTATTTATTTATTCAAAACCTCATGTTCTCCCTTGTTTTTAACACACACAATGTCACAAGACAACTATGCTTGTATTTATGATACCAAGTATAAGAGTTTATTTATTTTTGTATTTTTATGGTGGCATATTACTGCCGTAAGATAACCTGATAGCGTCCGCGAATTGTTTCGTGTTAACAACTTAATTTTCGCGATAATTATCTAGCTATCTAGTTAATATTCGCGATACTTATTTGGTAGGATAAATATCACAATACCAAATCCAGGCTTTGAACGGTGCCCAGAACTGCCGCCTTTTACCCTTTTTAGCTCTACAACACTATCAGGTTGTTACTTACTGTGGAATTCACGTACCATAACTATTACCTGTTAGCGTCTGAATCTCGAGTGCATTTATAGGTAACTTGTAACACGAATCAGATTCGTGTTACAAGTTATCTTATCTAGTCAACCAGTTAGTATGTTACTAATTAAGTGCAATTCGCAAATCATAGCTAGATAACCAGTTACTGCTAAAAGACAAAAATGCATTTATAGGTGAGTGGTAGCACTTGAGGTGGTTGTAGTGAAAGCGGGGGAAGGAAGGAGCGGCAAATGCAAGCAACTGTGATGGATTGGGGTGGAAAGGGAGTACTCACTTGAGGTGGCGATAGTCGTGAAACTCGGATGGGTGAAGGAGCGTGTAAGGGGAGTGCTCATACGAGGTGGCGGTAGTCCAGAAACCTGGACGAGGGTAGAAGCGCCAAATCGTAGCAGCTGTGATGGATTGGGGTGTCAGGGGAGTACTCACTTGAGGTGGTGGTAGTCGTGAAACTCGGGCGAGGGTAGGAGCGGCAAATGGTAACCGCTGTGGTGGATAATCGTCACAGCTGTTGCCAACCCGATCCACGTCATCGTCGTCACCTAAAATAAATAGAATAAAGAGCCTTCGTGAACAAGTTTATTGATGTGTACTTTCATCTCTGGTCATATAATGTCCGCTCCGAAGAATAAGTCGAATAGGTTAACAAATGTCGGTCATCCGGTTAGATGGTCGGTCGGATTGACAGTCGGTCAGTTTGCCATGTTTTGACTGCATTACAAATCAAAAACATAACAAAACTGCAGGGGTACCCATGAGAGAGAGAATTTATCTATTGTATATTTCATATAACACTTGTATACATGTATTATATATTTGGTCCAACCTCGAAGTCACAGTTAGCATTTGTTTAAAAAAAATAAAAACGTTTTTCAGTCCAACAACAAAATAACTGTATGACATTGAAATTGTGTATGCAGGTTTACTTAGCCTGTAGATGACTCTATGGATTTGGGCCTAGGAGGTCAAAGGTCAATATCACACACAAAAAAACACATTGCGAAACGTTTGTCTGCGCAGTGGCAAAAGAATGGTTTGGTATAGTATGTTCAAGAACAATACTTATTTCTTAACAAGGATTATTTGGGACCAAATAGTTCAATAGTCAATTTGTTGTCCTTACAAAAATAAGTCCATGATTTGTAAGCACCAAGTGAGCAGTGATTTATTCTATAGATAATTGACTTCTAATGTCAATGTAAAGACATTTCTTCTTGAAACATCTTAATGCAACCCAGCCCATGTTTCTGACAAACAAGTTCATCTGCATCCCGGCGTGTAATTGTAAGATAGGCAATGGACAATTCATACAGTAAAATATACAATATAAATATTCCGTGGATTAAAGTCTATGTATTCAAATCTACGCGGGTGCGTGCGAGTTGGCGACGGCACAGTTACACAACCCTTTCTAACGTTGACACTGGACAAGGGGATGTAACCCGTACAATAATTTTAAATCTATATATTAATGATTTATCTTTCTTCCTACGGTCAACGAACTTTTCATTACTGGACAAATTGCGAATATAATAAGTATATTTTTTTGCAAATGACGTGGTGAACTGTGCTAACACTGCTATTGAACTACAGTTACAATTAAATTCTATTTCGGAACTCTGTGAATATACTGATATGACTATTCATCCTGGACAAAGGCAAAATTAAAACTAGCTGCACAGGCCCGGAAGTCGTTATATGCTCTAAAGGGCGACCAGGGCATTCCGACACTTTTCCCACGCTGAATATTCTAAAATATTTGATTTTATGGTTAAGGCTAAACTTATATAATCGGAAATATCTAACATTCTTGAACAAGTCCAAATTCAATATTGTCAAGAATTCCTTGGGGTAAATGACGATGCCAATGACCGTATTCCTTTGGGAGAATACGGGAGGTTTCCATTGCATGTTTTGATCATCATGGACTGGCGTAAGCTACTATATATTTATAATGAACGTTATCTATGAAACTGCTATTCAATGCTTAAACGACATGATGACATTGAGAGGAAATATTGGGCTACATCTGTAAAGAATTCATAGTACAAATATGGTTTTGGTTGTGTTTGGCTAAGCCAGGAAGTTGGAAATGTTTGTGATTTTTGAATACCATTTAAAAACATGTTAGTAGGTTGTAATAGACAAAAATGGTTCGAAAATATGAGAGACTGAACACGATGTTATCACATATAAGCATTTTAAAACTTTTTTAAGCCCAGAAAAGATATTTATGTATTATTTTTCCATTTTATGTGAGGAAATCGTTAGCGAGATTCCGATGTTCTAGCCATACGTTTATTGAGACTGGTCGACATTGCGGTGTCGAACGGGAAAATCGAGTGTGAAGATATTGCTTATTTTTATATTAGATGTGTAGAAGATGAATTTCATGTACTCTTTCAATGTTGCAAATTAAGACAAGAAAGGCAATTATATATATATATATATATATATATATATATATATATATATATATATATATATATATATATATATATATATATATATATATATATATATATATTCGTGGTACAGAGGTAGGCAAGACTTCCAAAACTTGATTAATATTATACAAAGTCTAAACGATGACAGACTATAAAAAAGCATTTGTTTGTAAATGTTATAATAAAATAAAAACGATAAAGAATAATGACTGTCAATAAGAAAACACAACTCTATAGACTTTATGTTTTGGTATTGTACATGTTGTACTATGGGCCGGCCGTAGGCCTGAGGTCTTGGTCGGTAATACTGATGGTATTATGAAGGTTACATGCCACCCTTGGGGTATTTCCTTCTGTTTTAACCCATACTCACATGACATGCTCCTGTAACGAGAGGACCGGAAGCGAGCGTCATGAGGTTGCCAAATGCGAATTCGACCGGATGTGCATACACGGCGCCGAGGCCGATAGGGGCTGTCCACTCGTGGTGCACCTTGTGAAATCGGCGGTACAGGAAACCCGTGTGTAGCAACCTGGGGAGGGAGGGCAAAGAACAGGTGTGACTATAAAAAGGATCAAGAAGTAATAGCCGTATGGATGACCGCATGCCATGTACTACAACAGCGGCATTTATATAATATGCCTGTATCAGGAATCAAGTTATCACGCCTTAACTTAAAGTATTGAATCATCGGACAGAAGTGTAAACCATTGCGAATAGGCTTTTGTCTGCTATTATCACTGCTGAGACAAACGCACTTTAAAATGTGCCCATTCAGTCTATGACTGACGACTGGTAAACATCCTTAACAACCGCATTAATGTTTTATCACGGCCACGCATTAAGTAAACTGTAAAGTACGTTACATCCAGACGACCTCTCACATGTGCAAATTAATCAATCATTAGACAGGAAATGGACTTTACCACGTTTATTGGGAAAGTACATAGCATCCATTGACTGAAGTCACGTAATTCTATACCTATGTGAATAGTAGAATGTGACCTCCTCCATGAGAACACACACGAAGAAATGAACAAGGAATTCGTGCCAATGGGGTGGGGTAAAGGACAAGTCGCTGCCGCGCATCTTGTGCAGGAAGTAGTGAATCAGTGCGTACGGCATGCCCACCACAACGTAATTCACCGCCAGCTGCCGGATCAACCGCCGCAGCTCCTTCCTGTTCACCTAGACATAGATTTTGAAATCATGAACCATTTGATTAGCCATTCCAGCGCTTCGTGAACATTACAATGGCAGCAACACACAAGAAGTAATCAAAGTGCTGAAAACACTGATGGACTAGGGCTTCATTTAGGGGAATGTTGATAACCATGTTCTAAGCATTAAACAAATCGTTTCACATCACAAGGGGTCACTGTTTAATGGGCTAGCTTAAACAACTTTAGACTAAAACTGCTTGCAAGCTGCAAAGGAAATTTTAACAGTGTGGGTAAAGGGAGGAGGGGGGGGGGGGGGGGCTAAAGTGTTTAATCAGATAAAGTCATAGTTCTTTTGAAAATCTCAATGTCGTTAAATCAGACCTAAACAAAGTAATTTACGTGGTTGGCGTATGTTAACCAAAGTACACATACTTCTTTAATTTGATTAAGTCATTTTATATCAAAGGTCTGTTATTTGCAGTTTCAGAGAAGGTTTTCAATGATGTAATTGTATCCTATATAGAAAACCTGTCACCTCTTTTTCAGGGGAGCTTTAAACCACAGGGCCATACTTTGGATAATATTTGTAAAAGACATCAATAAATGCAACAGTTTGCCATTCTTGTATTGTCCTCTGTCTCTGTCCTGATAGCTCCCTATCTCAGTAGTTGCAAATGGTTGTAGGTTCATGATTCTCCTGGTCATTGGTCATACAGCAAGATGTTGAATGTAGAATCAAGAAGCTTTCATTTCAGGCACTCCGAATTGAATAGAACTGTAACATTTGGATTGCCTAGAATTTGTAGGATTCCTAGGCAACATGTATCAGGTGTTGCAGTACATTTACTTTACTACAAATACTTTTACCCGTCCTTGTAAATCTAAAAAAGCTTTCATTTCGCAAAAGTAGTCCATATATTAAACTATAATAAGGTTGCTAAATCAGAGTTTGAATAATTCTTATATCTAGATTTGCCTTTAATTGCAGCAATTTAATGTCCAACTCATGATGTCAATTGAGCTGGTTAAGCAATACTACATTTTCTTGGTGTGGGGATTGCTTTATTTACTTGAATAAACAAACAGTTCTTGCGTTGAAAAGTACAATGTATTAACAATGTTACATGCAATTTTCTTGACCTGACTCCATCCAAGCCTTAAATCTTAGATCAACATGTACTTGGGGCTATGTGTTTTATAAATGAGAACTATAAATTATGTTCAATTTAGTGCCACTTATGATATATCATTCCGAATACAAAAACACTAGCATTTTCTTTAAAACCACTAGCATTAATATCCTATGTTATGATAAAACCATTGCCAAGGTGGTAATTTGAAAACACTAGAAATTTTATCTGGTAAGGGTTTGACATAGTCTTTCTAGACAGCTGGACTTGTTTTGCAGTTACTTTGAAAATCTTCAAAAGCTAAACTGATCAAGACTGTAGCAAAAAACTCACAATACCAAAATGGATTTTAAAGACTTAAGAGATCATTCTCATATCACCTATACCATTAGTTTTTATCTACAAACTTAAGTCAACATAAAAATGTTTTACATTAATATTGCAATGAATAAAACATATTGCAATAACATACCAATCAAGCTTAAACATGAGATTTCAACATTTTCCAGATAAACAATAAATAAGTTTACTTAATAATTTTCGATACTTACACAAGCTGGAAAATGGTCTCTTTTTGAATACTTTACATATTTCATGGCTTTCATCATTCAAACTAACATTTCGCTGGTTATTTCAATATTCAATGATTTTGTAAACATTCATAAATGATGGTTAAAATTAAGATTCATACTAATCATGCCTACCAAAAACACCTGACTGACCAATTAGAATCCAATTTCGGCAGGGCTTATTGGTGGTTCAGTGAAATCAACCATGACCTCTCACAATCTGCACTGATCAACAGTAGTAAATGCATTGTTTCCATTGTTCTTATTTTCATAAAGTTAGAAAACAACTGCAGTGAATAAAATTTCTTCCTTCTCACTGAGAGAGAGTTTAGAATAAACGAAGCCGACGGTTACATTTAGTGGGATATCAAATCCTACAAATGTATTCATCATTTTATGTAACCGTATTTAGTATAAATGTTAAAGTTTTGAAAGTCTAAAAAGTTTCAATTTTTCTATATTTTGTGCTTCATTTAACTTCATTCTTTGAAATTTGTTTTTCTTCGTGTTCAATCCCAAGCATACTTGTTCACATTTAAGTGCAAGAAAAGTCTCTAAATTATTATCTGAATAAATTTTTATATTAATGTTAGGTCACATAAAAGATAAACAATGTATTGTGCTTTTTAAAAATAACAGTTTTTCATCTGTTTAAAGTTATTTCAAATGCTGTGCATTGAAATTTGATTATGAGTTTAAACTATGACAGGAATAATTCAAGGGAATGGTTTTTTTTGTGATTTCAAGCATTTAAATTGTCTGAATCGCAAGAAAATTTATAAATTACGTAAGGTACCGGGTATTCTCAAATTGGTCACACTTTTTGAACTTTGTACTGTCTTCCTTTTGTTTGTCTCAAATTTAATACAACATTAGCTTCACTTGTTGTTTATTAAAGGGACTGTTCACGCAAGCTTATGCATCAGTCAATTGTAACCATGCACCCCCCCCCCCCGGTCCAGGGAATAGCGGGGACTTTTACTTTCGGTTCAGCCAACCCAAGCTAAAATCCCCGCCCTGCAGGGATGATCTGATGGCAAAGTCCCCACCAAATCCCCCCAGCACCCAAGGGACATTAGGTTAAGCCACATCCGCACTGTATTTTCCACGAAGACCCGATACTGCGGGGCCACCTGAAAGGTAAAAACACGGCCCATTTCCCCGGTTTACCCCCAGATGTGGGGGCCCTGGTTACAATTGACTGGTGCATACTGATCCATAGTAATCCAATCTCATGCCAAGACGATTTCTGGTCTGACATCGCCAGGTAAGTTATTCTTGAGCATAAAAAAGCCTGGACAGCATTTGAGAAAGACTGTTGTGAGGTTAAATCTACATTACTTCACTATGCCACAACATTGGGTGATTACTGATTTTCATTCTTGGCTAGGAAACAAAAAGTGAGCACAAAGCGTCTTCAGAAAAAGAACTTTATGCAGCAGTCAAATGTAACCACGCCCGCACCCCCCCCCCCCCCTCCTCCAGGTCTGGGGAATACTTTGACTTTCAGTCCAACCAATCCCCTATAAAATCCCTGCCCTACCCTGCGGGAACGAACTGGTGGTAAAATCCCTGCCAAATAACCTCGCACCCCAAGGATCTTAGGTAAGGGTAATTCCCCGCTATATTTTGCGGGAAGACAAAACCACCGCAATCATCAGGCACTGCGAGGACACCTGAAAGGTGAAAACACTGCCCTTTTCCCTAGTATACCCCGAGGGGGGTGGTAACAATTGACTGGTGCATGATAAGAGTAGAAATCAAAAGTGAGCAGGCAAATGCCGATGGTTTATCACACAATGTCATTGAACAAAATGTACTTACACTGAGAATGGCTCCAGGACATTTCTATGCACATAGGTAAACACTCATCATATTCATAAGCCAGATGCTGTGCGCATATTCATACATTTGGCTTCATTTAGAATGAAACTTCATAAATAAGTATGCGCATATTTGATATTTCTTTATCTCCATTTTGCAAAATTGAAATCACATGATTTTATCAAACGAACTTGTATTGCTTGAAATTCAACGTGTCAAATTAAACATGCTACCCACGGTAAGATGACAATAAATCCGTTTGATGGTGGTAATCATTCAATGGCGACTTTATTGATAAATTTCTTCAATATAACACGTATAAAATTCACATCATCAGCATCCGGAAGTAGTGATGACATGTACATGTGTGAATCATTCGGCCGCTCTGATCAGAGTAAATGAGTCAATACAGTAGACTGCTACCCGAATTTACTTTTCCTCAAAAACACAAGTTATAACGTTATACAGATACGCGGCATATGGTTTTTATTTTACATTAATAGTATTTAAACAATCAATACCAAAAATCATGCTGTATTTAAAAAGTGCTGAGTGCCATGCAATAATTAGTTAAATAATAAACTTTGTATTTAAAAAGAAAATGTCACGGAAACATGCAAATTATGTCTAAAAAAAGAACAGCCCTGTTAATAAATTAATACCAACATTCTATACAAAGGATAACAATACTTTTTTAAAAAAACAACAACAAATATCCTGGTTGTTTACTACTTAGACCGCACGCTTGATTCGGTTTACGGACCCACAAGACATTTCGAATGTGCGTACTTTTCCAATATGTTCATATTCTTATTGCATTTAATCTGACCGTATGCAAGAGCATTCATGTAGTTAACCCGATTAACTAACTCGCTACGTACCCATTTCTTGTGCTTCATTAAAATAACATACAATTAGCTTGTCTTGTTAGGAGAACTATTGTTATTGGATGTTTTCATTGTAATCAGTTCTGGTACTACTTTGATTATTCAAATTCGCTAACGGCAATCCAATCAAAATACAGCGTATGAATACATTACGTCAGTGAATCCCCAGATGCGGCTTGAAAATGCAGACATCGCGATTACGGCTATGAACTAGGCCACAAGTGCCCTAGTCCAAAAACCAGTTTCTTTGTTATTTTTTACTTGGATATCTAGACATTTCAGAGTGCCTAGAACGAACCCCACCACACCAACAGAAGTCCAGTTTGGTGCTGAAGACATTCGAGATCGTAAAAAACAAGCCCAACCATCCCGAAGTCCACTAAAACTTTCGTTATAAGTCCAGTTATGTCGATTATTACGGGTTTACCTAATGATAATTACCGGTTGGTTTTTGCCTGGCTGCGTCTTGTACTTGAGCATCCAGCGGGGCCTCTGGTAGACGTCAACGTAGAGAAAGGCAAGTCCTACCGACCAGAATGACAGCATGAACACCACGTTCAGACCTGCAGCAGGAATTGCTTCATTCTAATCAATTTAGACGCTTCAACCGTGGAAATATTGCCATACTAGTCCAGGGTTCAGTTAAGGTCAACAGTCACACACGTTACTAGACGCTTCAACCGTGGAAACATTGCCATACCAGTCCAGGGTTCAGTTAAGGTCAACAGTCACACACGTTACTAGACGCTTCAACTGTGGAAACATTGCCATACCAGTCCAGGGTTCAGTTAAGTTCAACAGTCGCACACGTTACTATACGCTTCAACTGTGGAAACATTGCCATACCAGTCCAGGGTTCAGTTAAGGTCAACAGTCGCACACGTTACTAGACGCTTCAACTGTGGAAACATTGCCATACCAGTCCAGGGTTCAGTTAAGGTCAACAGTCACACACTTTACTAGACGCTTCAACTGTGGAAACATTGCCATACCAGTCCAGGGTTCAGTTAAGGTCAACAGTCACACACGTTACTAGACGCTTTAACTATGGAAAGATTGCAATACCAGTCCAGGGTTCAGTTAAGTTCAACAGTCACACACGTTACTAGACGCTTTAACTGTGGAAACATTGCCATACCAGTCCAGGGTTCAGTTAAGGTCAACAGTCGCACACGTAAAATGTTTTGTTTTGAACGTTCCCTGCATGCGCAACACGATAATTATGCCCCCCTTCGAAGAAGAGGGGTATATTGCTTTGCACAGGCATGTCGGTATGTCGGTCAGTCGGTCGGTCGGTCGGTCCGTCGGTAGACCAAAGCTTGTCCGAGTGATAACTCAACAATTCCTAGACGTATGGTCATCAAACTTCACATGAAGGTTGGGCCTGACCAGTAGATGACCCCTATTGATTTTGGGGGTAATCGGGTCAGAGGTCAAGGTCACAGTGACCTTTAATGGTAAAATAATTTTAAAGCTTGTCCGAGTGATAACTCAACAATACCTGCACCCATGGCCCTCAAACTTCACATGGAGGTTGGGCCTGACCAGTAGATGACCCCTACTGTTTTGGGGGGTCATCAGATCAAAGGTCAAGGTCACAGTGACCTTGAATGGTAAAAGGTTGTCCGAGTGATAACGTGACAATGCCTGCACCCATGGCCCTCAAACTTGACTTGGAGGTTGGGCCTGACCAGTAGATGACCCCTATTGTTTTTGGCGGTCATTGGGCCAAAGGTTAAGGTCACAGTGACCTTGAATGGTAAAAGGTTGTCCGATTGATAACTCAACAATGCCTGCACCCATGGCCCTCAAACTTGACTTGGAGAATTGGCCTGACCAGCAGATGACCCCTATGGTTTTGGGGGGTCATCTGGCCAAAGGTCAAGGTCACAGTGACCTGGAATGGTAAAAGGTTATCCGAGTGATAACTCGACAATGCCTGCACCCATGGCCCTCAAACTTGACTTGGAGGTTGGGCCTGGCCAGAAGATGGTCCCTATTGATTTAAGGGGTCATTGGGCCAAAGGTCAAGGTCACAGTGACCTGGAATGGTAAAAGGTTATCCGAGTGATAACTTGACAATGGCTGCACCCATGGCCCTCAAACTTGATTTGGAGGTTGAGCCCGGCCAGAAGATTGTCCCTATTAATTTTAGGGGTCATTGGGCCAAAGGTCAAGGTCACAGTGACATTGAATGATAAAAGGTTGTCCAAGTGATAACTCAACAATGCCTGCACCCATGGCCCTCAAACTTGACATGGAGGTTGGGCCTGACCAGTAGATGACCCCTATTGATTTTAGTGGTCAAAGGTCAAGGTCACAGTGACCTTGAAAGCAAACTCGACAATTCTTGGACCTATGGTCATCAAACTTGACATGAAGGTTGGGCCTGCTCAGTAGATGACCCCTATCGACTTTGGGGGTCATCAGGCCAAGGTCAATGTCACAGTAACCTTTAACGCAAAAAGGTAACAAATCTTCCCCCACTGATATCTCAACAATGCCTGAACCTATGATCATTAAACTTGACATGGGTGTTAAGCCTGACCAGTAGATCACCCTTATTGATTTAGGATTCATAGAGCCAAAGGTCAAGGTCACAGTGATCTTGAATGGTAAAAGGTTGTCCGAGTGATAACTCAACAATGCCTGAACCCATGGCCTTCAAACTTGACTTGGAGTTGCATCTGACTTGTAGATGACCCCTTATGATTTAAGGGGTCATCGGGTCAAAGGTCAAGGTCACAGTGACCTTGAACGAAAAAACTTGTCTTGTGATAACTTGACAATGCCTGCACCCATGGCCCTCAAACTTGACATTTAGGTTTCTGGTGACCAGCTGATGACTCTGGAAATTGAGTTCATAGAGTCAAAGGTCATGACGGTCATAACACACTTTATCCTCACACTTTAATGGTCATAATCTTAAAACAGCAACAAATCAGCTGTCATTTCGGTCCGTGCATATTTCATTCAATTGTCCATATAATCCTGACAACATGGCGCTCAGGGGGGGGGGGGCATAATGTTTGACAAACATCTCTTGTTTCAAACTAGTTTACTGAACGTAGTCCTCGGAGTCATGAATACATTTATCCACGCCCATTTTAGGAGTAGATCATCGTCAAATACCTGCGATACGCTACTACGCCATGCTTCGTTGTGTATCATATATGAAGTGTAACGGAAAATGTACCGTGGTTGCCGACGACGGGAATAGATGTGTCAACCTCAACGTTGATCTATATACGCTTCTTTACGAGAGGAATTGGGTTTTTTGTGATGCGGTTGCCATTTAATGAAAAACGAACATAATATTTTCAAATGTAATAAGTAGGTAAATGCAAGGATATACTAATTTGGGTCTACTGTATTGTTCGAAAAAGAGTATTCCAAGCTGTTCATTAAATCATTACTGCCAATAAAAAATAATTACAAACTATGGCGATTACTACCTTATTACAAACTATGGCGATTACTACCTTATTACAAAATTCGGCGAATGCTACCTAAGACTAAGGCGATAGTTACCTTATAACAGACTACATCGATAGTTACCTTATTACAGACTACGACGATAACTACCTTATTACAGATTACGGCGATGGCTACCTTATAACAGACTTTGGCGATGGCTACCTTATTACAGACTATGGCGATGACAACCTTATTACAGACTACGGCGATGGTTACCTTATTACAGACTACGGCGATGGCTACCTTAAAACAGACTACGGCCATGGCTACCTTATTATAGACTACAACGATGGCTACCTTATTACAGACTACGGCGATGGCTGCCTTATTACAGACTACGGCGATGGCTACCTTATTACAGACTACGGCGATGGCTACCTTATTACAGACTACGGTGATAGCTACCTTATTACAGACTACGGTGATAGCTACCTTATTACAGACTACGGCGATGGCTGCCTTATTACAGACTACGGCGATGGCTACCTTATTACAGACTACGGCGATGGCTACCTTATTACAGACTACGGCGATGGCTACCTTATTACAGACTACGGCGATAGCTGCCTTATTACAGACTACGGCGATGGCTACCTTATTACAGACTACGGCGATGGCTACCTTATTACAGACTACGGTGATAGCTACCTTATTACAGACTACGGTGATAGCTACCTTATTACAGACTACGGTGATAGCTACCTTATTACAGACTACGGTGATGGCTACCTTATTACAGACTACGGTGATAGCTACCTTATTACAGACTACGGCGATGGCTACCTTATTACAGACTACGGCGATGGCTACCTTATTACAGACTACGGCGATGGCTACCTTATTACAGACTACGGTGATAGCTACCTTATTACAGACTACGGTGATAGCTACCTTATTACAGACTACGGCGATGGCTACCTTATTACAGACTACGGTGATAGCTGCCTTATTACAGACTACGGCGATGGCTACCTTATTACAGACTACGGTGATAGCTACCTTATCACAGATTACGGTGATAGCTTCCATATTATATACTACGGCGATAGCTACCTTATCACAAACTACAGCAATAGCCACCTTAAAAAATAGTACGGTGATAGCTACCTTATTTCATACTATAGCGATAGCTACCTTATCACAAACTACAGCAATAGCCACCTTAAAAAATAGTACGGTGATAGCTACCTTATTTCATACTATAGCGATAGCTACCTTATCACAAACTACAGCTATTGTTACCTTATTAAAGAGTACGGTGTTAGCTACCTTATTTCATACTACAGCGATAGCTACCTTATCACAAACTACAGCAATAGCCACCTTAAAAAATAGTACGGTGATAGCTACCTTATTTCATACTACAGCGATAGCTACCATATCACAAACTACAGCAATAGCCACCTTAAAAAATAGTACGGTGATAGCTACCTTATTTCATACTACAGCGATAGCTACCTTATCACAAACTACAGCAATAGCCACCTTAAAAAATAGTACGGTGATAGCTACCTTATTTCATACTACAGCGATAGCTACCTTATAAAAGAGTACGGTGATTGCTACCTTATTTCAGACTACAGCGATAGCTACCTTATCACAGACTACAGCGATAGCTACCTTATAAAGAGTACAGTGAAAGCTACCTTATTTCAGACTACAGCGATAGCTACCTTATTACAGACTACGGCGAAAACTACCGTATCACAGACTACAGCGATAGCTACCTTAAATAGGAGTACGGTGATAGCTACCTTATTACATACTACGGCGATAAATACCTTATTAAAGAACGGCGATAGCTACCTTATTACTGTCTACGGCGATAGCTACCTTATTATAGACTTCCGGGCGATAAACACCTTATTACAGACTATGGCGATAGCTACCTTATAACAGACTACGGCGATAGCTACCTCATAACAGAGTACGGTGATAGCTACCTTATTATAGACTTCCGGGTGATAAACACCTTATTACAGACTATGGCGATAGCTACCTTATAACAGACTACGGCGATAGCTACCTCATAACAGACTACGGCGATAGCTACCTCATAACAGAGTACGGTGATAGCTACCTTATTACATACTACGGCGATAGCTACCTCATAACTGACTACGGCGATAGCTACATTATTACAGACCACGACGACAGCTGCCTTATAACAAACTACGGCGAAAGCTATCTTGTTACAGACTACGGTGACAGCTTCCTTTTTTATTAGAACTTGATTTTATGAATTCGTTTGCATACGTAAAATGTAATAAGATATGTAAAAATAATGCTATGAATATATATTCTATTCTATATATCTAAAGGCTTTGTTTTATGTTAAGTGTTTTTGTGGAATTATACATTCCGGACAATGTGGGTAACTTATTGTTTTACAGCACTGACCTAATAAAATAATTGGAAGGCATTTTCGGCGGAGAATTTTAAATATATAGGATTGCAGGCAATCTGTGTAATATGTTCCCATTAGGAAGAGTTCTCAGATATTTATTTATAGGAAATTACCTTTGAGGTAATCGCGATAAAATATTGTTTGTATTATATCAAATCTTAAAATTGTTTCAGAATATAATTTGGCAAATTGAATTAAGATACTAAAACTTATTATTCTTAACATTTTCCGATAAATTGGGCTCGTCAGCCGATGGATTTTCAGTAGTCCAGTAGCACAAAAGTAATGGCCAGTTAAAACGAAAAAACGGTTTTATTATTACGAGTTATGACACACGTATGGCGATTATTTCTGTTCTCATAACAGGGCTATTTCTGTGTTTTTTACAACTTCGATGATCAGAATTTTTAAGGTATGACGAAGTAACCGTACTGCAATAGATACTCACAGATGATGATGTCCCGCCCCTCTGTCCATGACATACTGTCCACTGCCTCTTGAACACGATAAGGCAGCCTTAGAGCGCCAACTGTATCCATTTCAAAAACGTTTTATTAAGGAGTACAATCAATATCTTCGAAATGTGTAATCCAAATAAACAAGAAGTCGGTTATTATATCCCACATTACTGATTGTGAACTTATCAACACAACACAGTCAAATACGTTTATCTCAAATTGTCGCAAACCGGGAGCAATTGTACATGTAGTAAATACTAGATTAAGTTAATTCAAAATAAGACGGACTTCGATTTTTTTTAAATTAATTAATGTAGTTAATGAACAATTAAAGCAGCCTCCGTTATACTATGCGACTGCATTATTTAAAATATATCTTAAGCTTCAGTTATCTCCCGTAAGTTCATGTTTACAGGTACAACCAGCGAAGCGTGTCCACGTGTTATAAACAAACAGTTCGGTGGTTTCCGCCATATAGGTCGGGAACGTTCGGCGTCACTCGTTTGTGACGGATAAGGATGCATGCGTATTCGGAATTCCCCGTAGACTTTTCCGATCATTGATTTTACATTATTTACGTTAGCACTATTTTATTGCTTTCAAAACAACAACTGATATCAGGACTCAGAGGTAAGACCACTTTTAGTTTTATAAGAAATTATAGAATTTAACGCAATTATATCAACTATTTATACATGAAATATTCAGGTTGTTTGGTTAATACTAATAATAGCTAAAAGCTGTCTCTGTATGAAGTGAACCAGCTGATCGTACATGTACATACGGAAATCAAGTACTTACAAACGCTATACACACACAAACCTCCTTTGTTCTGCTTAAGGGTTAAGCTGATCAATGAATTATGTAATGATAACTGTTCGAACTGCGTGTAGTTAGTAGTGAAAGGATTTTGAAGGAGTTATATGTGCTGGATAAAAGTAAGTCGAAATTCAGCTTAAACTAAAGGAAAACCAGAACGCAAAATGTTTTTTCGTAGGTTATTTCCACATTCAGACCCTGAGATTCTGTTCGTATAGCATGTATAACATGTAATGTTTTCTTCATATTGTATGTGGAACAAACATGGGATCGTGCACCATGTCATATGATTATTAATTCAATGAATGTATCCGAGCGTAATGAAGCAGAGATCAAATATTAATTCATTTAATGAGCGTCCCTACTTGTGAACCAGTACTTCATTAAATGAACTGTAGAGTTCCCTTGTCTTTACCAGTACTCTATTAAGACTGTTGAGCAGCTGTATTGACGGTATTATTTGGGCGCATATTATTCTAAACACATAATTAGTTTAAATATATTCAGGTTGTTTATTACTACCAGCAGGGATAAAATGTTTAGGCCCGGCATGCCTCCGCCAATATGATCGCCTGATAGATTCACATATTATCATTTAGAAGGGCTCTGACAACCAAAGATCTGTTAAGCAGATTACAAAACCGCCATTTTTCCGTTTAGTAGCGTAAACAGGCGTCTTTAAGTCATATTAAATTGGCTATAATAACTGTTATACTTTTTCGTTTCAAATCTATCAAAACTATCTATGGTTGTAGATGGGGATGCTCGTACGTTGTCTGTTATTGCTGATGAGCCTCTGGGCTGTCGTGGAATGCACGAATCCGGGATTTAAGGCCAGAATAACACTGAAGGGTCTTTCCTACGGTAAGGTCCATTGTTTGTTGCATACCTAGCTTGACGATTTTCAATTTGAAATATACATTTGCCTCTTAGTAGGCCTGAAGTCTCTAAATTCTCGAAATGCCTAAATATATGATTTTCTGACATTGTTAAAGTGCAGTAATTCATAGTTATGTTATGCTAGATAGTTGGTAGGAGTGACCCCTTTGATAAATCTGAAGGAAAAAATATATATATTAGGTTAAATGTCACTAAATGTTGTACAGGTCAAATGACACCAAAGCAGTAGTTCATTCCCACCAAATCACTGTGTGAAGTAATGGTTACATGGCAATTCAACAGATATCAAATATCTCTTCCTTGTTCCAACATCTTAAACGACAACGTAATGCATGACCTGGATGTATGATCATGAATAAAGTACAAGTATTAACGTATTTCATCCTGTTCTGTTGCATAATCTCAATAAAATGAGAATACTTCCTGATTGTTTTTATCAACGAATCATTGAAGAAATGTTCGGACAAATTAATATCTATGAGGAAAACAAGATGGAACAAGGGCATTGTGAAACTGAAACATGACAAAGGCCATAGAATAGCGATTGTGACATTGACGACAATGATATTAATTAAAATGAATCGATAATTACAAATATTGATTATGATGAATGCGTTGAAAATGATGGCGACGACGACGACGACGACGAGGATGATGATGATGATGATGATGATGATGATGATGATGATGATGATGATGATGGCGATGATGATGATGATGATGATGATGATGATGATGATGATGATGATGATGATGATGATGATTTCAGCGAACGATGTTGCCATGGCGGCGTTGAAGAAGGGGGCGGAGATGATCACGTTCCCTGACATGAGTGGTCAGTCTGGCAAATTCAAGTACTCCGTGAAAAAGTACGATCACATTATAAAGTCAAACATCGCTAGCCTATGGCATTCCTTACCGGTATCAACAACATTAAGTGTTTTTATTTAACCCACTTGTATTGACCAAACAGCAACGGGCAGACCCTCATGTAAATTATTCAATTTCCAATATCGCAACTAACGTTTTTCGGCAAAATAAAGCACTTTATGCCGCATTTGACGATATATACTCATATATTACCAAAAGAGCTATTTAAGAACTTGCAGTGATGTCTTTTTATTGTTTAAAGTATTTCATTTATATTTCACACAAAAAACTGCAAGTTCATCCGAATATTTCAGCAAACTTATGTTAAAAAAATTACTTCCCATTCCCCTCAGTGTGCGGTTGACGAGTTTCACGCCACCGACTGGTGCCTTCACCCCGCTGCCAGGTCAGGGACTACAGTGGACCGGAAGTGGTGCCAGCATCCGAGTGGACGGCGATTTCTCATACAAGGCGTGAGGCTCATGCTTTTTTATATCTTAAGTTAAGAAGAAATCTTTATATATTGATTGCCCCAATGCGTGTCGTATGTGATCACGACAGCAAGAAAAAAATATCCGTAGAAGACTTAGATGTAGACTGAGTGGCAGTTAATGTTCATATGTATGCTTTCTTTGAAGATGGCACGGATATTTTACCTGAAAAGGGAGATGAAAACAAAATGTGAATGTAAGTACGGAGCGACCTGTTTCTGCAAAATATAAGGATGCTTTCAATAATCTTATACAAGTTGGTCTTTCGATAGACAGATCTTCTGGACTTTATATGCGGATATAAATGATCGGTGTTTTAACCACAAACTAAACTCATTTGTTATCTTTCATCAATATTTGTTTCAATATTCAGCTAATCATCCTGATACATGTAACACTTCATACCATTACAGGTTCTTTGTGAAGGGAAGCGGTTCCTTCACTGCTTCCGTGTCCGCCGTCAGTTTCGGTATCGCCATTAACATAGGTAAGGGAATACCGCTGGCGATAATACCATTACTTCATTGTTTAAACAAATGGAACTGATAAAAGAAGATAGAAACAGTCAACATATGATATCTTTTAAATTCCTTATTAACATATTTTAAACAGTATATTCTATGAGTGCATTGATGCAAGAAATGTAAATGAACATGGTAATCGTAATTCTACCGTTCTTTGTCAATTTCCTACCGCACATGATAACCCAACTGTCAAACAAAACGCCAAGGGGCCCAAACCGTTTAAAACAGGTTATATTTATAAATTACAATCGCTGTATTCCGTGTTTTTGTTTACGTGCAGGCGCGGACAAAGATGGGCGTCCCCGGATGCAGAGTGCTAAGTGCACGTGCTCGGTGGGCGGGGTGGATATCAAGTTCCACGGGGGCATGAGTTGGCTGTACAATCTGCTGAAAGGCAAGGTGGAGAACGCCGTCAAGAAATCTCTGCCTCCACAGGTAGGCCGGGTGGAGGGTCTGTAATGAATGCGGTTATGACTACAAGCATTGGAAGAGTGTGAACCGTGTTGCACTAGTAGATGGTTTTCAGTGCGAGTATACTGAAGGGCATTTCTTGTAACATAATTAAGTATTTCATTGTAAAGAAAGTTTTTGTTTGTTAAATTTTGCGAAAATTCAGCTGTATGCAAATCTTTGCCCGAGATAAAGATGAAGGAGGTGATGTCGAACGGTTGTATTTTTCAGATATGTAAACTGGTAAACAAGTCGATAGACCAGGATGGAGAGAAGAAACTGGCGTCTCTCCCAGGTGAGAGAAAACATCCCGGGTATATTCGTGCCAACTTGTGTAGTCTTGAGAAGTTTAGAATATAGTTGTTGTAGTAAACGACGATACAAAACTATGATTGTTTTTTATATACTTCGTTCTGCAATGAGTTACAAGCGTCGTTGCATATCAAAGATGATTGGTTGCCTATGTTGTCTGTGTTGGACTATCGGAATACGTTTTCTCGTGTGTGTCTGTTGAAATCACGTTTTAAAAGTAGAATTATTCTAGTTAACAAGTATCCGTTTACTGGGGGACCACAATAATGGCAGGCTCAGTGGGCAACGTTGGCTAGTTAATTCACATTTAAGTCGCTGGTTAATTCACCAAGAACTGGTTGTTTCAGTTTCCATCAAGATAGACAAGTACCTCCTGGACTACAGGCTGACGGGGACGCCTAACTTTACGACTCAGTACCTTGAGACATACCACAAGGTAGTATATACTTTCTCATTCTGTTGCTCGTGTATGTGTGTCTGTTTAACTCGGTGAATGGTCGTTCAGTTGAGTACAGTTGGGCCAGTGTGGCGACAGCTCACACTTACACATAAATATAGCTATACAGTTTGTCTGACACATATTGCATTGTTAATTTGTTACCAAGGTTTGAAGGTTTTCAAATAACTGGGATAAGGAAGTTATTATACGGATAAAAACACTAGAAATCAGAGCATTTATTAACCAGAATGTCATAGACCCGTGTTGCCAAATATTGCACACAATTGTATAACAAAGGCATAAACGAATGCTGCAAAATGCATCAATGTTTGAGAGTGTATGAATGCGATCATTTGGCTTTAAGATTGTCTATTTTTGATCAGATCACTGGCTCGGCCAATTTGCATGTTTGCTGGTCTGAATAGTTGGGGTTTTGTGATTTTCCCTTGACATGTTTTTTAACTTTAGTAAGGTCTAATCACGATAACCACATTTCGTGTTGACGTCATACTATGAGGATCGTCATAAATCAAAGTTAAATAATAAAAATAATATAAGTAGATAAAGGAATAATATTATTTTGAAAACATTAAATAACCACGCTCCCTACTTCTCACTCAGGGCGAATTTTTGTGGGGCTCTGCCCCAGTGGAGAGTCCGCTTTCACCGCCCGCCCTGCCGACGACGGCCGCCGCCGATCGGATGGTGTATTTGTGGGTCTCCGACTACACGTTCAACACGCTCGCCGCCGTCAGCCACCGGCACGGGATCCTCAAGTTTAACGTCACCGCCGCCGATGTAAGTGAATAAAATAATAGCGTGGCACATATCCTTGGTTCGTTACTGACGACAAGTGAAGTAGTTGATCTTTATCAGTTGTTTGCGTTTTATCGATAAGTACAAAATGTGTTAATGTTGTAGTTTTGAAATGTATCACGATGTACTTTTAATATCGATATGCTTAGACGTTGATCTATTGTTTGATGTGACTTCCTATTGGAAGTGTATAATGTTATATGGTATAAGGAACCAGAAAACAATGCATTGTATGTTGATACATGTACAATTTGTCCTTGTTTTCAGTTACCGGCGAGTACCCGTGGTGTGTTGAACACAACGTGTGACGGATTCATTCCGAAATGTGTCGGCGGCCTCATTCCAGCGGTAATTGCTAGGCAACTACAATATAAGCATTGAAAAAGCGTAACTGTTTAATAAAATTGGTTTAAGTCGGCTTCACCCATCATGCCACAACGATGAAAGAGTATGTGACTATATTTTGTTTACTAAATATTGAATTTTAAAATTGGCCACAATATTAAGAAAGAACATTTTACATGTTCAAATTATTGCGTTGAATTAAGATTCGCCGAAAATAAAGACCTGTTTTCCATCCCAGATTGGAAAGGAGTACCCTAACAGACTTGTGGATTTGCGGCTAGCGAGCACGGCCGCCCCACGCCTGTCTATCACTTCCGCCGGCCTGACACTGAAGGCCTCCGGGACCGTAGAGCTGTATGAGCGCCGCCCTGGAGCCGCGGCCGTCGGCGCCTTTCTCCTCTCACTGGACGCTGTAAGTGACTGTGGATGAGTTGACAGACAAGGTTTTTTACACGATTATCACCAAAATTACAATGAAGTCTCACCATTTCATGAAAATTAGTTTAGCAACTGTTTCAGTATCAATTCTCAAAAGTTGTTTGCATTTTAGGAGTTTCCACAAAATAAATGTGGGTTGGTAAGGCGAAACATGTTATTTCGAATACAAATGTAATTACGATTCGGAAAAAATACATGAATGTGGAGTGTATGTAATGATGTTTTTGCAGACACTTACCACAACACTTGATGCGTCAGTAACGAAAGATGTCCTGCATGGCAAAGTACATCAGTTAAGGTAAAAAAAGACTAGTATACGCGGATTCCATAATATAATGCATTTACTATTTAAAGTTAGTGTATGTAAATTTCCATCAGCTTGGTATAACAGAAATGTGATTTTAATGTCACCGCACTGAATCACATTGGGTTAGAATTTAAGGCTGGTTAGCTTATAAATGCACCAGTCAATTTTAACCACGGCCCCCAAGGTCCGGGGGTATAACGGGGACAGCCGGGGCAATGGGCCGTGTTTTTTACCTTCCCGGTGGCCCCGAAGTGCCGGGTTAATGCGATGGTTTTGTATTCGCGCCAAATATAGCAGGAACCGTGCCTCACTTAGGGTCCCTGGGGTGCTGGGGCTTTTGGCTGGGATTTTACCATCAGTTCGTCCCCACAGGGCGGGGGTTTTACCCGGGCTTGGCAGGAGCGAAAGTCCCCGCTATTCCCCGGACCTGGAGGGGCCGTGGTTACAATTGACTGGTGGTATATAAGGTAGAGCACCTGACTAACATACCGACAAGCATATCATAACTAAAGATTATCATCTATAATGCATTGCTCTAAACAGTGTCTTGGGATCAATATAGCAATTACTTTGAATCTCCTGAGTGAATCGGTTTAAATCCCGTGCTCAATGTAGGTTTTTTTTCTTTCAGTTTAAACCTCAAAACCAAAAGGTCAGACGTAGGACCTGTCGGTGTAAGTATAACTAGCATAAAACCTTACATTTCACTCGCTTACAGTTATAAACAGAAATATCCAGATATGATTACACTTTTACCAAACAAGTTGTTTAATTGTGGCTGAAATATTTTAGGGATATATGGCTTATTCACATCAAAACACAGACGAACGTTGTCACTCGGCGTCCACTCATGTAGTTTTTGTGGAATTTTATATAACTCAAGAACATGATATTGAACGTTGCGTTTGGTTTCAGGACGAGTTCATGGACTTCCTGATCAAGGAGGCGCTCAATGTTTACCTCATTCCAAAAATAAATGGTGATTATTTTTTTGTACATAATTAAAAGTTAAACTATGTATAGCAATTTTGTTACAGCGCAGGGAAGTGGGAATATTTGAAGGGGAAAAGTGCTTTGTGCACACATTTGTGTATTGAACCCTGTTTCGTGCAGATGTTGAATTTAACTTGTTTAAATTACTCTTTTCGTTCTAAATAAATAGGTTGACAGGTTAACGCTTGCGTGATAATTATCACGTAAAAAAAAACGAAATTTACACAGAGACATATTGAAAATTACATATTGAATGTCAGTTTGTCGCGTTTCTGTTCAGTCGACAAGTCGACGTCGAGATTCCATATATGTCACTGTTTGTAGGGAACTCTGTGGTTGATGACATCCTTGTTTATCAAAATGATCAGAAACACAGCTAATGTACCTTGACGAATCTTATATTCATACATAACACGTCCTCCCCTATGGCCATTCCAGGTTACGGAACACGTGGCCTGCCGCTGCCCACCACAGACGAGTTCAACTTAACCAACTCAACTATCCAGTATTTCCAGGTAGGGCATACCTGTACAGTATTTTTGTACACGAAGATCGTGTTAAAAATACATACATATCCATGTAAAAAATGTTACAATATATCTCTCAAATTCAAACGGAATCTGATCAAGTCTTTATATCTGTAGACATTTTGCAATGTCGTCCCGCATATAAAATTTGTCCGGAAGCAAGCTTAAAATCAGATAAAAATCAGACGTTGTGTATGATGATTATCCTACATATTCCACTTGCAGAACGCTGTCATGATCGCCACGGATCTGACGTACACGCCGCATGTTCAAGTAGCCTCACCGGAAGTAGCAGACGGCACCGCCCTCAAATACGTTCCTGCTTCCGGACACAGTGACAAGAACATCGCAATATATACACTGTGATATTTAAGAGGAAAGTCGTGATCTCATGTCGGGAAAAACTACGAAGATGGTACACGACTCAGTTCGCGTTTTTTTATGAACGATTTGAATGAACTCCCCGAGTTATGTATCTGCCGGCGGGTTTACTTCACCATTTTCCTTTTCATATATACATTATGTCCATTGTAATGAAACAAGTTGCATTATTCGTATATTATTCATTATAACTAAACATATGTGATGTGTACAGTTTTATCCAAAGGTTGAAGGCATATTTGATATGTTAAACAAATCATTAGAATAATCGACAAATACATATTTTTGTCAAATTCACATTATCTTAAACCTTTATATTGCATCTCTTTGAATGGCTTTTGACATCACTTTGTAAGAGTGATGGTGATTTTTTATCTACTCAGTGATGTGTGAACTACGTAATTTTTTCCCGAATATTTAAGTGACAGTCTTATACAATTCAATACATACAGAAATATAACAAACATACATTTTGACTGATAAGCCTTTAACTTCTTACTAAATAATGCATTTATGGAAAATAATAGTTATCGATAACAATATTGTATCCGTGTTTTTAATAGCAGAAAGCGCAAACATATCAAATAATTGATGAATGCTAAAAGATTTACTGTGGTCTACAATAGTATCATAAAGGTAGAAATACCGTCTGTTATGCTCATTTCGTTCATAATAAACTCGGTATCCTTCATAAGAACCATTGTTTCCGACATTTATTCATCTTTTTGGCGAATATTAAAACAATATTATTGATTGTGTTAAATCTTATTTGGAAGTAAGGGTGCATTTAAAAGGATAAAGTAATCAATGAATACTTCTTATTCAAATAATTCAAAAGTCGCACATGTATATTTTTATCTCATTGTTTGTCTTTGCATTGTTCCTGTTATCATTATGTAAGAATTTCGATCACGTCAGTGGAATTTTACGAATCTCTTGTTACTAAAGTGTCTTTCACATATTTGCCGAATATTAAACACTGACTTCACGGGACCAATATTTTTATTAAAGGAAGCTTATTTTTTTAAGTTTATTGTTGTAGTAAATGTACCTGTTACAGTTGTTTACTTAATTTGTGTGTAGATGTATGTGATTGTACATGACGGTCTATTTTCTTTAAGAATAAATGATATTTTTTAGCAAAATTGAATTATTTTGATTTTCCTCAAGCAGATATGGATAATCAAAGTACGGTTACAACCTCTCTCCTTCACGGTTATCACGGTTACATCCTCTCTCCTTCACGGTTACATCCTCTCTCCTTAGCGGTTACATCCTTTCACCTTCACGGTTACATCCTTTCACCTTCACGGTTACATCCTCTCTCCTTCACGGTTACATCCTCTCACCTTCACGGTTACATCCTCTCTCCTTCACGGTTACATCCTCTCACCTTCACGGTTACATCCTCTCTCCTCCTCTCTCCTTCACGCGGTTACATCCTCTCTCCTTTACGGTTACATCAAATCTCCTTCACGGTTACATCCTCTCACCTTCACGGTTACATCCTCTCACCTTCACGGTTACGTCCACGGTTACATTCTCTCACCTTCACGGTTACATCCTCTCTCCTTCAAGGTTACATCTCTCTCCTTCACGGTTACATCCTCTCACCTTCACGGTTACATCCTCTCTCCTTCACGGTTACATCCTCTCACCTTCACGGTTACATCCTCTCTCCTTCACGGTTACATCCTCTCACCTTCACGGTTACATCCTCTCACCTTCACGGTTACATCCTCTCACCTTCACGGCTACATCCTCTCTCCTTCACGGTTACATCCTCTCCTTCACGCGGTTACATCCTCTCTCCTTCACGGTTACATCCTCTCTCCTTCACGCGGTTACATCCTCTATCCTTCACGGTTACATCTTCTCTCTCCTTCACGGTTACATCCTCTCTCCTTCACGGTTACATCCTCTCTCCTTCACGGTTACATCCTTTCTCCTTCACGGTTACATTCTCTCACCTTCACGGTTACATCCTCTCTCCTTCACGGTTACATCCTCTCTCCTTCACGGTTACATCCTCTCTCCTTCACGGTTACATCCTCTCTCCTTCACGGTTACATCCTCTCTCCTTCACGGTTACATCCTCTCACCTTCACGGTTACATCCTCTCTCCTTCACGGTTACATCCTCTCCTTCACGGTTACATCCTCTCTCCTTCACGGTTACATTCTCTCTCCTTCACGGTTACATTCTCTCTCCTTCACGGTTACATCCTCTCTCCTTCACGGTTACATCCTCTCACCTTCACGGTTACATCCCCTCTCCTTCACGGTTACATCCTCTCACCTTCACGGTTACATCCTTTCTCCTTCACGCTTACATTCTCTCACCTTCACGGTTACATCCTCTCTCCTTCACGGTTACATCCTCTCTCCTTCACGGTTACATCTTCTCTCTCCTTCACGGTTACATCCTTTCTCCTTCACGGATACATTCTCTCACCTTCACGGTTACATCCTCTCTCCTTCACGGTTACATCCTCTCACCTTCACGGTTACATCCTCTCTCCTTCAAGGTTACATCCTCTCTCCTTCACGGTTACATCCTCTCACCTTCACGGTTACATCCTCTCTCTTTCACGGTTACATCCTAACTCCTTCACGGTTACATCCTCTCACCTTCACGGTTACATCCTCTCACCTTCACGGTTACATCCTCTCACCTTCACGGTTACATCCTCTCGCCTTCACGGTTACATCCTCTCTCCTTCACGGTTACATCCTCTCTTCTTCACGGTTACATCCTCTCTCCTTCACGGTTACATCCTCTCACCTTCACGGTCACATCCTCTCACCTTCACGGTTACATCCTGTCTTCTTCACGGTTACATCCTCTCATCTTCACGGTTACATCCTCTCCTTCACGGTTACATCCTCTCACCTTCACGGCTACATCCTCTCTCCTTCACGGTTACATCCTCTCCTTCACGCGGTTACATCCTCTCTCCTTCACGGTTACATCCTCTCTCCTTCACGGTTACATCCTCTCACCTTCACGGTTACATCCTCTCACCTTCACGGTTACATCCTCTCACCTTCACGGTCACATCCTCTCACCTTCACGGTTACATCCTCTCTTCTTCACGGTTACATCCTCTCACCTTCACGGTTACATCCTCTCTCCTTCACGGTTACATCCTCTCACCTTCACGGCTACATCCTCTCTCCTTCACGGTTACATCCTCTCCTTCACGCGGTTACATCCTCTCTCCTTCACGGTTACATCCTCTCACCTTCACGGTTACGTCCACGGTTACATTCTCTCACCTTCACGGTTACATCCTCTCTCCTTCAAGGTTACATCTCTCTCCTTCACGGTTACATCCTCTCACCTTCATGGTTACATCCTCTCTCCTTCACGCGGTTACATCCTCTATCCTTCACAGTTACATCTTCTCTCTCCTTCACGGTTACATACTTCCTCCTTCACGGTTACATTCTCTCACCTTCACGGTTACATCCTCTCTCCTTCACGGTTACATCCTCTCACCTTCACGGTTACATCCTCTCTTCTTCACGGTTACATCCTCTCACCTTCACGGTTACATCCTCTCTCCTTCACGGTTACATCCTCCCACCTTCACGCGGCTACATCCTCTCTCCTTCACGGTTACATCCTCTCCTTCACGCGATTACATCCTCTCTCCTTCACGGTTACATCCTCTCTCCTTCACGCGGTTACATCCTCTATCCTTCACGGTTACATCTTCTCTCTCCTTCACGGTTACATCCTTCCTCCTTCACGGTTACATTCTCTCACCTTCACGGTTACATCCTCTCTCCTTCACGGTTACATCCTCTCACCTTCACGGTAACATTCTCTCACCTTCACGGTTACATCCTCTCTCCTTCAAGGTTACATCCTCTCTCCTTCACGGTTACATCCTCTCACCTTCACGGTTACAGCCTCTCGCCTTCACGGTTACATCCTCTCACCTTCACGGTTACATCCTCTCACCTTCACGGTTACATCCTCTCACCTTCACGGTTACATCCTCTCTCCTTCACGGTTACATCCTCTCTCCTTCACGGTTACATCCTCTCTCCTTTACGGTTACATCCTTTCTCCTTCACGCGGTTACATCCTCTCTCCTTCACGGTTACATCCTCTCTCCTTCAAGGTTACATCTCTCTCCTTCACAGTTACATCCTCTCACCTTCACGGTTACATCCTCTCACCTTCACGGTTACATCCTCTCACCTTCACGGTTACATCCTCTCTCCTTCAAGGTTACATCCTCTCTCCTTAACGGTTACATCCTCTCACCTTCACGGTTACATCCTCTCCTTCACGCGGTTACATCCTCTCACCTTCACGGTTACATCCTCTCACCTTCACGGTTACATCCTCTCTTCTTCACGGTTACATCCTCTCACCTTCACGGTTACATCCTCTCTCCTTCACGGTTACATCCTCTCACCTTCACGGCTACATCCTCTCTCCATCACGGTTACATCCTCTCCTTCACGCGGTTACATCCTCTCTCCTTCACGGTTACATCCTTCCTCCTTCACGGTTACATTCTCTCACCTTCACGGTTACATCCTCTCTCCTTCACGGTAACATCCTCTCACCTTCACGGTTACATCCTCTCACCTTCACGGTTACATCCTCTCACCTTCACGGTTACATCCTCTCACCTTCACGGTTACATCCTCTCCTTCACGCGGTTACATCCTCTCTCCTTCACGGTTACATCCTCTCCTTCACGCGGTTACATCCTCTCTCCTTCACGGTTACATCCTCTCTCCTTCACGCGGTTACATCCTCTATCCTTCACAGTTACATCCTCTCTCCTTCACGGTTACATCCTCTCCTTCACGCGGTTACATCCTCTCTCCTTCACGGTTACATCCTCTCTCCTTCACGCGGTTACATCCTCTATCCTTCACAGTTACATCTTCTCTCTCCTTCACGGTTACATACTTCCTCCTTCACGGTTACATTCTCTCACCTTCACGGTTACATCCTCTCTCCTTCACGGTCACATCCTCTCACATTCACGGTTACATCCTCTCTTCTTCACGGTTACATCCTCTCACCTTCACGGTTACATCCTCTCTCCTTCACGGTTACATCCTCCCACCTTCACGCGGCTACATCCTCTCTCCTTCACGGTTACATCCTCTCCTTCACGCGATTACATCCTCTCTCCTTCACGGTTACATCCTCTCTCCTTCACGCGGTTACATCCTCTATCCTTCACGGTTACATCTTCTCTCTCCTTCACGGTTACATCTTTCCTCCTTCACGGTTACATTCTCTCACCTTCACGGTTACATCCTCTCTCCTTCACGGTTACATCCTCTCACCTTCACGGTAACCATCTCTCACCTTCACGGTTACATCCTCTCTCCTTCAAGGTTACATCCTCTCTCCTTCACGGTTACATCCTCTCACCTTCACGGTTACATCCTCTCTCCTTCACGGTTACATCCTCTCACCTTCACGGTTACATCCTCTCACCTTCACGGTTACATCCTCTCACCTTCACGGTTACATCCTCTCTCCTTCACGGTTACATCCTCTCTCCTTCACGGTTACATCCTCTCTCCTTCACGGTTACATCCTCTCTCCTTCACGCGGTTACATCCTCTCTCCTTCACGGTTACATCCTCTCTCCTTCAAGGTTACATCTCTCTCCTTCACAGTTACATCCTCTCACCTTCACGGTTACATCCTCTCACCTTCACGGTTACATCCTCTCACCTTCACGGTTACATCCTCTCTCCTTCACGGTTACATCCTCTCTCCTTCACGGTTACATCCTCTCACCTTCACGGTTACATCCTCTCCTTCACGCGGTTACATCCTCTCACCTTCACGGTTACATCCTCTCACCTTCACGGTTACATCCTCTCTCCTTCACGGTTACATCCTCTCACCTTCACGGTTACATCCTCTCTCCTTCACGGTTACATCCTCTCACCTTCACGGTTACATCCTCTCTCCATCACGGTTACATCCTCTCCTTCACGCGGTTACATCCTCTCTCCTTCACGGTTACATCCTTCCTCCTTCACGGTTACATTCTCTCACCTTCACGGTTACATCCTCTCTCCTTCACGGTTACATCCTCTCACCTTCACGGTTACATCCTCTCACCTTCACGGTTACATCCTCTCACCTTCACGGTTACATCCTCTCACCTTCACGGTTACATCCTCTCCTTCACGCGGTTACATCCTCTCTCCTTCACGGTTACATCCTTCCTCCTTCACGGTTACATTCTCTCACCTTCACGGTTACATCCTCTCTCCTTCACGGTTACATCCTCTCACCTTCACGGTTACATCCTCTCACCTTCACGGTTACATCCTCTCTCCTTCACGGTTACATCCTCTCTCCTTCACGGTTACATCCTCTCTCCTTCACGGTTACATCCTCTCACCTTCACGGTTACATCCTCTCACCTTCACGGTTACATCCTCTCACCTTCACGGTTACATCCTCTCACCTTCACGATTACATCCTCTCATCTTCACGGTTACATCCTCTCTCCTTCACGGTTACATCCTCTCACCTTCACGGTTACATCCTCTCTCTTTCACGGTTACATCCTAACTCCTTCACGGTTACATCCTCTCACCTTAACGGTTACATCCTCTCACCTTCACGGTTACATCCTCTCACCTTCACGGTTACATCCTCTCTCCTTCACGGTTACATCCTCTCTCCTTCACGGTTACATCCTCTCTCCTTTACGGTTACATCCTCTCTCCTTCACGCGGTTACATCCTCTCTCCTTCACGGTTACATCCTCTCTCCTTCACGGTTACATCTCTCTCCTTCACGGTTACATCCTCTCACCTTCACGGTTACATCCTCTCTCCTTCACGGTTACATCCTCTCATCTTCACGGTTACATCCTCTCTCCTTCACGGTTACATCCTCTCACCTTCACGGTTACATCCTCTCACCTTCACGGTTACATCCTCTCTCCTTCACGGTTACATCCTCTCTCCTTCACGAAAGGAGTTATTAATTAAACATTGTATAAGACTCGTTACAGACATCTCTTTATAGCTGCACTCTCACAGATTTACCATTTTTACAACTTTTTTATGTTTTGTCTTGGAAAGAGCAATTTTTTTGGCGAATATATATATGCAAACCAATGATATATATATCATATTGCTGACAAAAGATCAGATCCAATCTCATATCAACGACCTCATATGACAGTCTGTCACTTTATTTGTATACTTTAATATTTGTATAAAAAATGTGAATATTCATTTTATTAATAACATACTGTTTTTAAGTATCTCTTAGCAGTTCTTAGTAGCTATAAGTGGCTTTGAGCCGGACCGAAGTGTTTGGTGTCGATGAGTTTATCTCTGAGTATCTGTGTACATATATATATGAGTTCCGCTGCGAAGTTTCATGTCATTTAGTTAAAATAACACTTCGATAGCCTGCCCATCCTCCATACAAGCATGGGGTGATTACATATCTGTCCGAATCGTAAAATTATATCATTTGGGGACGTATTGTGAGAAAATTAACATTATTAAAATTATTAATTTTTCGTAGTTATACGCGCTTTCATTAAAACGGGACGTTTGCAGTTGAACATTCGCGAATAATCGACTGGAAATGGTCGAATATCCGACTGGCGAATATACGAATAAAAGTAAATTAAATAGTGTTTGTCGCAAAGATACATATGTGTACATGCATAAAGAAACGTTTGGCGATTAATTGTCCGATATGTGCGTTTAAAACCATACATGTAGACATAATCTGAATCCCCAACTACTGACTGGTTTGCAGTTGAACATTCGCGAATAATCGACTGGAAATAGTCGAATATCCGACTGGCGAATACACGAATAAAAGTAAATTAAAACAGTGTTTGTCGAATCCCCAACTGGCAACTAGCAGGTAGTTGAATATTCGAATCCCCAACTGGCAACTGGTAAGTAGTTGAATATTCGAATCCCCAACTACCAACTACCAACTACCTTCCAACTTTACCGTCATACGTATTATATAGTTTCACCTGCGGCTCAGCGCCCAATCAGTTGTTGTCCGATCAAAACTTGTGACTTGAGAAGCATTTGTCCCAGCATCACCAAGGTTGGTCAGAATGTGTAAATGCATAATATCTCGGACAATTTAGTTAACCAGATAAATCGCTCGAATCACTCCAGTGTAATCGCTCTCTAATCGTAAAAAATATCTGAAATCGGCCTTGTCTGATCAATAACTTTAGAAGCCTTTGTCCAATTATCACCAATTGTGGTCAGAATGTGTATAAGTAGAACATATTGATAAGGCTCGACAGCAACAGCCACTAAGGGTGCATTATGGTGTCCGCTCTCTATAGTGGCTTAACATACAACAAGTTACAACTGGGTCAATAACAAAATGTAATCCTACTCCCAGGTTACATGTATCACCAAACTTGAAATAGGACGAGCGTATTTTGCGATAGTTGGTGCTCTTGTTTAATATATTCATACCAGACAGAGAATTTTAATAATATGAAAATTACAAACACATTATAGACACATATAATTAGCCCTGCGTCTTAAAATTGGTTCCGTGGAAACCCAAGGGCTGGTGACCGTCGTTTAGCTGTAGCATGAGACTGGAAACTGCCGAGATGTAACCATTTTAAGAATAAGCTTTTACGTGACACTGATTTGCTGTTGAAGGCTCGTAAGTATTGTGTGAATTAGTTAAAATTTATTGTCAAATGTGTATCGGTTTTCAATGCATTTTGTCGATATATGTTTTTTGTCTTCAAATCCACAAAGAAACTGCTACGTATCTAATAGATCGACTTGAAAAAACGGGTATTTCACTCCTATTATCGGTGTAATTAAACGCTCATTCAGCTGTGTTGTTAATTTTATTACCATTGGTAAAATAATATAATGATAACATGCATGCCTGTTGATTTCAGAGCACATAATGGGTGAGAATGCTCAAGTCACAGAACAGCAGAAGGAGCTCGCCACTTTGGCCATGCAGGAGTTTGACCGGAAACAGTTCACATCATGCTGCAACATCATGAACAAACTTATGGTTCTGCGTGGCAATGACCCCCGTGTTGTCCATAACAAGGCCGTTGCAGACTTCTGTCTGTCAGGATCACAGAGCACAGACGATTTCAGACAGAGCCTTGCAAACGTTTGTCAGATGGTAGTGTCGTAAATGATCTTAAATTCTGTCAGCAAAATGACTGTTGGTAAATTAAGCTACAGATATTGATACATATAGCTTTTGTTTACACTGCCGGCAAATGTAATGTTTATCTCTATGTAATACTCTTTATACTCCAATGTCATCTTTTCTCTAAGTAGAAGTTTAACCATTTTTTTAAAGGTTATTTTAAAAAGGTCTACCATGTTATGCCCTTTTCTGGGTACAAACATACAACCTTTGCAATTCTCTTCAATCATGCACGATTGTTTTCCTCCAGGCGCATGTGAACCTTGATAGTGGGGAGGGATTGGAGGACGTAGATCACAGTGTTCTGTTCTACAACCAGGCCATTATCCTCTACCACCTCCGCCAGAACCGCGCCTCTCTCGCCATCCTGGATAAACTCTTCCCCTTCATTGATCCGCTCAGCTCAACTGGAGGTCAGGCTTTCAAGAATTATTCTTTGAGTACTAAAAAAACAAAACTAATTACTGTTATTTTTAGGATTTAAAGGCCATTATAGACTGGCTGTGTTTATTGAATCCCTGCTCTATATTGACCTTTTGTAGATATAATTGTACCTCTCAAAGTAAAGAAAACTTGGTCTGGTAGTGGAAAGTTGTCCGTCTCTTACCAAGGTCCTACCAGTGCTGGTTTCTACCAAAAAAACATGCTGAAATATTGCTCATATTTATCAGCTGTTAACTGTCTTCACAATGGTTGAGATGGGGCTGAAGCAATGACTAACATAGGTAGAAACTTAACTAGCCCTTGTGAGGAACCCTTTCTCTAAACGTCTTTCTAGTTTTAATTTAGAGCTTTAAAATGATTTCAGCAGTGTTTTGATTTCTTTACAGATGAAGGCCTATGCAAGAAAGTTCTATTGCTGCAAGTTGAGTTGTATCTTTGTACATACCAGGTAACTTGTCAGTGATTACAAGTGGAAAACAATTGATGAATATTTTAATTTTATGAAATAAATAAAGATTAGCAAATCTGCAAAAAACATTTTACTTGAAGTATATTTTACGCCCTTACTTAATTTTGCAAAGTGTGTACTGGTCGTACAGCTTGGTTTCATTCAATAAAGGGTAATGGCAAATGTGAAAGTAAGTGTACTGACACATTGAATTTCAAATATACATGTATTTTACATATCCAAAGTCAAATTGATTGTTAATTGACTGTAGGAATGGTACACCCATATAACAATTTTAAATAATTAGAGCACTTTTAGTGTATTTACATCCATTATGACTCTTATATGTAACGCTAGATTAGTTATTTCACAAGTCTAGATAAGTGTGTAAAATATGATTGCTACTAATCTTTTCTATTGTGACTTTTTACAGAATATTGAAACTAATGCCAGTGCATATCATAAATTAGTTGGAAGTGTATGACATTCATCTATTTCAGCCTGAGAAGGCAATGGGTCTGCTTACTTATATTGAGAAGAATGTGTTAAACGGCCGGATCACGACGGAACGCGAGCCAGGCCGGGAAGAAGGAAAAGAGGGATCACCATCCAACACAGAGTCTTCCTGGGAAAACTGGAGACCTATGCTTAGTGTGGTAAAGCTTGTAGAATATGCACTATTATTCACTTATGTTATTGAAGTTTCTACTGGTATAATTTAAATCAATGGATTCTTAGTCATTGTGCATAATTCAAGAGTTTGCATATGACATCTGACCAACAAGCCCAGTGTAGCAAAATTTGAGGGAATAGAGTAAATTATGCCAAATTTACAATAGACAAAGAACAAGAAATAGTTTTTTGGCGTAGTAAATGACTGTGATACACTTTTTAGCTCTACTTTTCATGGAATAAGGAGGGATTTTCTCTTGACCAGACTTCTGTGGTTAGTTTTTTGGCATGTTTGGATTTTGAGTCGTATCTTAAACTGTTCATTCAGTCGATTTGAAACTTAAGACAATTGTAAAGTGCCATCAGACAATTAAGTTAGACAACTCTAAATGAGCCTCTTTTGAAAGTATTACCCCTGATTGACAAAGTGTTTTTAGGAATTTTGGACTTTTGGTCCTTTATCCATTCATTCCATTTACTTGTGATCCTCATGCAATGAACATTTGTACTTCGCACTAGTGATAATTAAGTTAGTTAACTCTATATGATCCTCAATACAAGTTATGGCCCATGTATTTGACATGCACATATTAAATCAAACATACATGGTAATCAGTTATGTAGCTCAAAGAGAAAGTGGCATAGAGTTGAGTGGGCTGTTTTGTGACAGTTCTTGCCGATATAAATAATTCTTGGTATTTTATGTTTAGAAAGTATTCCTGAATATAAATGATTTTGTTATTTAATTTCCAAAATCTTCATTTTTTGGTTTCAGTTCAAGACCAGATGTCTAGTCATGATGAAGTCACTGAAAGCATGCAAACGAGAAATTAAAGCATTAATGAATGTGCAATCTTCTGTAAGTACTGTAGCTGGTTTCCTCATGTTCCTCTATATCCTGTTGAAACTGGTATTTTTTTTTGAACATTATTGATGTATTGGCTATAGTTGTGAAGATACTTAAAAAGGTATGGTATAGATCTAAACACCGCTATTCTGAACACCGTTTATCCAAAGTTTAATGCTATTTTGAAATAAAATTGTCCCAATTTCATTCCTTCTTTGTTTGATAATTTTTTAATTAATACTAATTAATCTCTATTTCAAAATAAACGCTATTTTGAAGTAAAAAGTTGCAGTCCCAATTTGGTATTTCACACCTATTTATCAATCCGTTCATTCATGATGAAGATGAAATAGTGTAATCTTTTAAGATATATAAAGCTTTTCAATTAAGTATAAAAGATGGCCACCATTATGGACAACAACAACTCCTTTAACTGTAAAGTATGTTGCTGCTGTGAAGGAGATGGTTAAAGGAGATTAGCAGTTTGGTTGGTTTACATATATCATTTATAAGGGAAGGATTTCAGAAAGGAGTAACTGAATTATTCTAACTAATACTAAGATAATGCACCAAGGGCAGACTTGCCTGATGGTTTTAGACAATGGTTAGAAGGAATACAATAGTGCCACTGTGTACAGATGGCATACATACAATGTGGTTTCATGTATCTAATCTATTGTGGTTTGCATGACATTTACCATATAACAGGACTTTTTGAAGTACCCATGTATAGCCTTGTCTTGATTTCTTCACTGCTTGGTGAAATATTGAAGACAACTTTTGTTTCTGAATAAGAGTATTAGTTTCAATTATAATGCCCTAGTATATACATCAGTCATAAAACACAACATTTTATACAGACGCAAACATAATCATAATTATATAATTGATTATTCATGATACCAAAGCATATAGTATGTATTTAAAATACATATTTACAAATATATTTTCCTCTCTCCACAGAACACGTCAGTGGTTTTCCTGAAGGCAAACTTTGAGTATCTGAGGGGAAACTACAGGAAAGCCATGAAGATGCTTGGATCGGGGCCTCAGATGCATACGGATAAAGGTTAAAACACTAATAAACATGGTTCTCCATTTTTTCATTTTTTTGATCTTCTATATTAATCCAGTAAGATAACTCTGTTGTGCATATGTTGTCCCCCCTTTTTTACTGATTAAGGATTTGCATGTAATCTAATTTTAAAGTAATCCATGCACGCCTCACCAAAACTTAAAAGCAGCAGAAAAGTAGAGCGCGCTGTCTCTGTGACAGCTCTTGTTAATTCATTCTGTAATTTACGACTAATAACCTCAGGTAGATGTATTTGCTTGTTAATTATTGACCATTTAACATTGCAATGTTAAGTATAATGGGTAGAACAGCTATCTATAAGTCATATAATTATAAAAAGTTGCGATTTAAAACACAATAGGGCGCTTGTTCAGAACTTTGTGAAATTTTAAAATGTGATTAACAACACAATAACATTTAAATGTGAACAATATGATACTATGTGCTTATATATTTAAATAAAACAAGTACAGCTGAAACAGTTGTCTCAAGTCTTGTAAGAAAAACTGCGGATCACAAGTGTATCCATTAAACTTCAAGAGCAATAAAGATTTGAAATTTAATAACAATGAAATTTACAAAGTTGTTAACTTTATCAAAGTTCTGAACAATTGGCCCAATATCATATTCAATGTATGTATCATAATCTCTGTTTCCCAGGAGAGTGTCTGACTGTGATGCACTACAATAACATGGGCTGTGTCCACTTCCATCTACGGAAGCACCACCTCGGGGCGTTCTACTTCCGTAAGGCTCTGCAGGAGAATGAGAATGTCGTACGGGAGATGAGGCGTTCAACAGACCAGAATCGACAACATGCTGGTGATAATGGTCGGACTTTTTGGTCTGATATTGCTTGGATGTGTTCCCACTATAAAGGGACTTGACACCAGATGGTCCCAAAATCGGCAAAAACAGTATTTCCTTATAACAAGCCTAGAATTCTCAATATGAGGTAGTATGAGGCTGATAATGCACTATGTTACATGATTAAAATAATATTTTATTACTGTCATGCTAATTTAGCCTGTTAAAAATAGAGCATACTGGTATCTCTGTTTATAGTGTGTATATCTAGCACATATAGGTCCCGTGTTTAGTAAAGATACATATATCATCACTTATTTAAAAATTACTGGGAATTACATGTTAGGCAAACCCAGTAAAGTTTGCTTTGGAAATATATGCACAAACTGCAAAAGAAACATGTGTTGGAAGCGATGTGATACATCAGTTAGTCAGAGTCAATGGGCTGTACACAATGATATCAATGGAATGTTAAGTTTTCGACAATTTTCTTTTTTAATTGCAATGCTATCATCTGGCGTCTAGTCCCTTTAATCAGGATCATTTAAATGTTGTCTGGAATAGTTTTGTCCATAAGACCTATTAAAATAAAGCAATTGTGGTTGTGATTGTAGCTTTGAATGATTTTTTTTAAATCAGTTACTGAATAAAAACATCTATTTTGATAAACATACTAAGAATGGAATGAAGCATTGTTGGAAAAGATTGATTCAACCTCAATATAGGTAAAAAAAGCAACTTTCGCAACTGTTCTTTTAATAATTTTCTGAACTTAATGAATGTTTTCTACATGGATTGTTCTCCAGGTGGAAGCCTGACACTGTCTGGTCGGCCTTTACACTGTCTCGGGATGTCTCGCCACTTTGAGCTTATGTACAACATGGGTATCGAGCTGCTGCATTGTGGGAAGGCCATGCCTGCGTTTGAGTGTCTCATTGAGGCTGTGCAAATCTACCAGGTGAACCCGCATCTCTGGCTCCGCCTGGCTGAGTGCTGCATCATGGCGTACAGAGAGGTATGGCTTATAGGATAATGTGTTCTATCTCAGAAAAGTTTTACCAAACAATGTTTCGATGTAGAACCAGATGGAAGGTTAAGAATGAAAATTTTGGTAATGCACATTATATATGATTGCTGTGGGAAGTAACAAAATCAATTTGATGTCCTATCATTACAAGTATAACTTACATTAGGACAAATTTTTAGAACTTTGTTCAAGATGACAGTGTTGTTAACATAAGGGATTGATATCATACTCAAATTTTGTAAATATTCTTTCACGTCAGTTCGAAAAAAATTCAATTATGTTATCAAAATAAAAGTTCATGAAAACTATAAAACTTGGTATAAAAGTACGACTGATTAGTTATTTACATTCATTTTATTCAGATTTCATTAGACATTTATTAATTTGATTGTGGATTGCTCACGAACCTAATCAACTTGGGTAATAACACACTATAACTGAAAATCTGATGTGCATATCCATCTATTTTAGATTATTTATATTTCATTCATTTCGATGATCCAGTATTTAATTCTTGAGATTTTGTTTTTTTCTGCTGTTTAATGTTCAATTACTGTTTCAATAGTTCACAATCTATGACGAAGTCAACCTGGATTAGCTCTTGGCTGTTGGCAAATTTAGGTCATTGGACCAAATCTGGGTCATGGTCGGAAAAGTTATTTTCGCTCAGATCTTTCGATCCTGATTTTCATGTCGTTCAACCATTTGATTATATTAGGAAGCGTTATTGAGAATAGAGAGGAGACATATTTTGGCTAATGCTTGTAGCACATAGCATACGGTTTGCTTTAGGGGCATTTCGCCCATTCTGGGGTTTTGGCTTTTTTCTTAAAAATCAGAATGATAACAAATAAAGCTATTTTAATGATTTGTCTTATGGATAAAATTCAAAATGAATTTAATACGAAATAAGCAAAAAATTATTCTTTTAAGGACTTATAAAATTCAACACAATGATTAAACGTTTTTCTGTGTCTACCTGGTCATTGCATAGTGTACGTTTTCTTCTTCAGGCGTTTAAATGATGATTTATCCCACTGGTATATACTGTTTTTAAATGCTGATTAAAATTATTACCATCCATTTGAGTTGTCTTCCAGTGGAACTAGTTTTTGACATGTAATGGCCACACTACATGAAACTTAACTGCCATTGAGAGGGGAACACTCCAAATACTTAGTCAATCTTAAAGGGACAGTTAATAAGGTCTGTAAGTATAAAACCTATTCCTATGTTTATATTCGAAAAGTAACCTTTTCAACTTGTAAAGAAATACACAAATCCCCTTCTCTCATTTCAGAACAATGATGATGACCGTAAGTTACAGAAGCGACAGGAAGTGATCCAAGGCAGTGTGGGTAGCGGGGTTCACAGGAAGCTCATCATGGGCCCTGGAGTCAACCAGGACAAAAACAGGTGAAACTTTAGTTTAATCCTAATTAATTTCATGGAAATACATTGAAATAACACATATCATACATATATCATTGCAAGAATTTAGGATTAGTGAATTTTAATGAAGTCTATCTATATTACAGCTACGTCTCTTTAAACAATGCCTTTCTTTGAAGTGATTGCATTTAGAGAAATGTTTAACTGCTTTAAAGTATCCATACATTACCTTCAAAGGGTTGTTTAGAAAATAAAATGGACTGATCCATTCCAGATATAGGCATGTAAGTACCTGAACACATTATTTAAATAAATGGTAAATACAGAAAAAATATTATATTTTTTTTTTATTATTAGATGGTGTAATTTCTGTGTTAGAACATACTACTTCTGAATCTTATTCTACTGATGTAGTGTTGGTACACCGGCCATCCCAGCTGCGACCCTGGAGTTTGCATCCCTGTGTCTGCGTAACGCCCTGCAGCTGCTGTCAGGGGTGCCAGAGACCTCGCCCACAGACACATCACAAAACGAGGATAAGGAGGACGGGTAAGAATGGGGACATATTCCAGTGGCATGCCCAGACAAATGGTCTGAATCTGATTTTATGCTCATACTTCTGATTCTGGAAATCATTATTCAAAAATGTAAAATAATTGATTTATATTTTGCAATACTGTGAACTTGTGTATATTAGTGGAATTGGAATTTTGTGATTTGTTGAAAAAAGGACGATTTCATTGGTTCTTTGAGGATTTTCATTTCTTTAATAAAAATAAAAAAATCTGTGATCCTAAATCGTCTCTAAATTCACCATGCGCCGACCTGGTGCTATCTGTCATCTATGTCACGTAGTGTATGAAGCTTGCTACAGTGGGACAATATGCCAGTTAGTGCTTGATTACCATAGTATAATATATTAAGGGTCATAAATAAAGACATGCTCACATTGAAGATTTAAAACGGTTAAGCCATTTGAAGTTTTTGATAAAAAAAAGGTCAAGTGCTGACACTCAAACACTAGAGGTTAATTATCAGCTCGTTTTACATGTTCCTGCATGGAAGGTTATACTGTAGAAATGAATTTAGCATGCATTTTTGTAACGTATAAGTTCATACAATGATACATAAATAGATTCTTTAAAGATGATAGCATTAAGATAAATCCTGAAGTCAGACCCTTTTCCAAAAGTAGAGGGACCTTTTGTAAATGTTGGCTAAGAAGTATCTTACTCCAGATAGTTTGCTTGTGTACCATTGTCTATAGCATGTGTGAAGTGTTAACATATAGCATTGTTAAGAAAGGTGTCTAAAATCTTGCTGCCTTGAGCTCACACAGACTATTTGGGCTCTTATAGTTCAGCGCCTGTATAGTTGTTCCGGGGCCGAATAAGTGTTTTCTTCTTCAGTTGAATATTATTGATGTGAAGTTATTTATGAGATCAAGATCTAGTCATTATTTGCAATTGTTTTTATAAACTTTGACAGTTTTCTTCAGTTCACCTTCCAAAAACCCAATTAAAAATCTGAGTTGAACATTTACCTGTAGGTGTTTCATATATAAGGACCCAGATGTTAACTGTCAGAGACTGGAAGTTTACTTTCAAGTTATCACAAGAACATTTATGTGGTAAAATATTTAACCTTTTGAAGTAAAAACATACATATTAAAATATTTTTTATAAAGGTTAATACTTTTGCTATTAGTATTAATCTATTGCCATTACATTACCTGTATAATGACATGATCTACATTACATTTGCTCTTTGCTTGTACAGTAAGCTGGGTCCAGAAGCAGTCCTGTTGCAGGCCCCACCCGGTAACCCCATGAGGGCTCCAGAAGTACACAACCTCAGGTAAATAATTCACATCAATGCACCAGGCCTTTCTAAAAATCCATGTATGGAGGCTACAGAAAAGGTTAAGACAGAACCTTACATAGCTGATATGTCTTGGTATTGCTATAAAGAATACTAGTATATAGATGAGGATCAGTTTATATATTAAGTAGTTTACAAATTACATCTTTTTCTTTTTGTTTAATATTGTCTTACTGGAAGAATTTCATTAATCATGCAGGTGTTCTGTGTTGTGTGCGAGTTCGTACGTGGCCCTGTGTTTGAACGACTACACCATGGCCCTGGAGTATGCGGGTACACTTCTTAAACTGCCCAGAATCTCGGGCGCACAGAGGTTAGTGTGGACATGGGTCAGGATTTTGTTTCCTTCTTAGTAATAACTTACACAGACAATAAAGATAGGTCTAAAATAGTTCATAATAAATGTCACATTATCTATCAACCTTTTTAATCCTTCATTAGAAATGACTCTGTAGGTACTGCTGTTTTAAGTGGTGGTGAAAAGAGTTTTTTTGGCTCGACTATTCGAAGAATAAGGAGAGCTATACTACTCACCCTGGCATCGGTGTCACACCTTGGTTAAGGTTTTGCATGTAAGCAAACATAGGTTTATATCTCAGGGCTATTCCATTTAAACATATAACCCCTGGGGGGAAGGCACTTTTAAATATACCACCCCCCTACAGAAATTACCGATTCGGGGTCCAAATTAGCGAAAAAAGACACCAACCTATATACTATTTAAATAAATGCCTTCCCCCCATTGGTTATATGTTTTACTGGAATAGCACTCAGCAACTACTTGATGTATTGCATTGAAGCTTTATACAATGGAACTCGACCATCCAACCTACTTAATTAACCAAGTTAGATAACTCTTGTTTGCATTTAATGCAAATAATCGCCCTTTTTTATTCGACTTAGAAATTCTGGTTACGGTTTTGCATCCATCCAACCTACCGGTACTTGATTAACCAAGCTAGATATCTCTAGTTTGCATTTAATGTTAATATTTGCCCTATTATTTGAATTCTGTTTAAGGTTTTGCATGTATCAACATTTAAGTCAATATCTCAGAAAACACATCATGTATTGCATTGAAACTTTAGATATATATTCCCAACTATCTAACCTACTAAATTAATGAAATTAGATAACACTTTTTTGAATATTATGCAAATTATGGGCCTTTATTATTTGACTTAGAAATCAAGGTTAAGGTTTTGCGTGTAAGCTGTTTATAACTCAATAACTACTTGATTAAATGAATTGAGAATTAATACAGTAATCCATGCATGTTTTGCCAAAAAATTTCAATCCTTACACTGAAAAGCGGCAGAAAAGTCGAGCGCACTCTCTCTGTGACAGCTTTTTAGATTTTTATAAAATTCTAATTGATGCATTAAAATGTACATATAGCAAAAATATGATAATGTCTGCCAACATGAAGTTTCTGTTTATTCCTAGTATTAATTGTTTTCAGTTACCTGGCCCACATGTATATGGGTGAGGCCCTGGTGTCGCTGGACCGTATTGCTGATGGGATCCAGCACCTCAACCCGGACCTCGTCACCGATGTTGCCACCACGCTCCCTGACAACAAGCTAGACCCAGGTAGGTACAAGACAACACTGAAAGTAATAGAGTTCTTGTTACCCTTCCATGGACTTGAATTCCTGACACATCAACTAATTTCATGCTTTTAGGATTAGGATTTTTAGCTATGTATAGGTTTCCTCCTCTCTGGATTCAAGCCTTGCCACGGGAAAGGCTGTGCTATCTTGGTTCATATCCATATCAGCTGGTTGCTTTCTTCCCAATTGAGCGTAATAAATTGGGATCTTTAGGATTAGTAGATTTTATCTAATCATTGATTGATGTTCAAATTTCCTTGAATGCATCCCTTATAACAGTGATTTTTTTGGTACAATTTTCAGCCTTCCAAGGGCTGTTTCCCTTGGGAAAAAAGTGTTAATTTTTTCCAAAATTTTATATTTTCCCAATTAATTAAATTCAAATTCTGTAAATGAATTTCTTAAAAAAAAATCTTTATAAGACTAGCTCTTTTACAACATAATGTATGCATAAAAAAGTAAAACATGTATATTTGCTTTTATGTTTGCTATTTTGGCATGACTGTATTTTCCCCAAAGTTGTAAAAATTCTCAATTTGGAAGGAACAGATGATGAAAATACTTAAAAAAAAAATATCACTGTATAAAAATGTCTTCAGGATTAGTTTTGTGTATGGGATGCCTATGTTTTAGAATAATGGGTTCTCAAGCAAAATGATAAGTAGAGTACTCATTGGATGCACAGTAAACTGATAATTAATGTTAACTGAGATTGTGAATTTCTCTCGAATTCAAAATAAATGTCACAACTTAAGAAGGTTGATAAAAGCTGGTATAAGAGAGAGGTTAGAAAAATCAGGTCACTCATTTCTGCCCAACCAATTATTTTTTCAGAAAAAGTGTTTTTAAATATCAACAATTCTATGCAGATGAGAACTTTTACTAGTATCAGGTTTTGTACTGGATTTTTGCAAATAAATCAGATTTCATAGCTTTGCAATTTCATGTCTCAGGTGGCAATTTAGCATTTAATTATCATTTTTGTTCAATACATTGCTAACAAATAACTATGTATGCAGGTTTTATGAAATAAACAGTCTTTAAATATCCATTACCGTTGTCATAAAGACAATATATGTACTGTTTCTGTTACAGAAAAGACCGAGAAGCTAGAGAAAGAATCAGACCCAGAAATAAAAGGTACAAAAACTTCCGTTAAAATGAAACTATTTGACAGAACAATAAAGCTCAAGTAAAATGGGAAGTCTGCCAAATGAGAATTAGAATCAGAACTTACTTTAAATAGAAAAAGAACTTAAAACCAGATAAGTAAAAGAAATATGTAAGATTAAGCCACTTTCTAAAAATGTATTATATATCTGATAGTTATGATTGAAAAGCCCATTTTTGAGAAAAACTCATTTTTGTAAATGGACGTTGACCGGTAATTTATTTTTCATAATAGCTTTTTCATTTCCAATGTTGATTCAAATATATATAGGTATTTTGTTAAATATGCGGAAGTTATTTCTCTGTATTTTGAGTATTACTATAAAGTTAATACAGCAATAATTTCTTTCAACGTTTATTCCCTATAAAATATTGTTTGAACTAGTTCAATTTCAAAACTTTTCGAGTGGAGAAAGCGCTTCAAGTTATTCCATAGGTCTTGAATGATCTAACACTCCCAGAACATGTCATTATTGTTTCCTTAGAACAGAACACAAGGTGCATGAACTAGAATTGGATAATTTACATTTAAATAGGTATTTATTTATGGGTATTATTCTGTTGATAAGTTTATACGGAAAAGCAATATTATGAAAAGCCTTACATTCATGGTTATTGGGAAGGAAATATGTACAATACCCACGTAAGGTGTGGGTGAACGGTGAACACTATCTCCTAGTATCACCTGGCTGTGGCACAATTACTAATCTGCAAAGTTTGTATTACCATTATCAGGTGTGTTTTACGTGTGGAGCCCTGAACATGTGCGAACAGTGACAGCCATCTTGCCGTATCACCTAGCAATGGCACAATAACTGATCTACATGGTATTTATTACAATTGTTAGGTGCGTTTTATCCATGGTGCCCAAGAGATGTGAGGACAGCTAAGGCTATCATACAATACAATTTGGCAGCAGCCCATGCCGTACGGGGGGAGTATGACAAGGCTACAAACTATCTGGCTGAGGTAAGGCTTATATCTGTAGCCATGTTGTATTTTAACTTTGTTATATGAGTCAGTATGTCTGTCTGTTTGTCCATCCACATTTCATGCCAGTATCTTTGTCTTTGTCCATCCACAATACATGCCAGTATATCTGTCTTTAATAAAGACTCTTTATCTATCCACATTTCATGCAGGTTTATCTGTCTTTGTCCACCCACAATACATGCCAGTATATCTGTCTTTGTCCACCCACAATACATGCCAGTATATCTGTCTTTATCTATCCACATTTCATGCCAGTATATCTGTCTTTGTCCACCCAAATGACATGCCAGTATATCTGTCTTTATCTATCCACATTTCATGCCAGTATATCTGTCTTTGTCCACCCACATTTCATGCCATTATATCTGTCTTTGTCCACCCACATTTCATGCCAGTATATCTGTGTGTGTGTGCGTGCGTGTTGTTCATCCACATTTCATGCCAGTATATCTGTCTTTGTCCATCCACATTTCATGCCAGTATATCTGTCTTTGTCCATCCACATTTCATGCCAGTATATCTGTCTTTGTCCATCCATACTTCATACCAGTATTTCTATCTTTGTCCATCCACATTTTATGCTCATTCATAGAACTCAATGGATTTTTTTTAAAGATCATGCTACAAATAATTTACGATAGCTAATGAAAGTGGTAGGAGTGCATTTCTCAATTATTTAAGAAATATACTCCATTTAACTCAACATTAAATGATTTAAATTTGATGGTTTTGACTTCAAAACTAATCTGTTTAGTTTAAAAAAAAGTTTTTGTTTATATTTGAGATATTGAATTGTTATGTCAAATCTGTCGTTCATTACAGAGTTCGAAGTTCATAGGTGCGCCACTGCCGGCCCAGATGTATTTTCTCAAGCTCTATCTAGACCTCATTGAAGGTTTGTGCATTTGTTCATGACAGTGGTCAATTACTAAGAACATTTTCAATTATGGGGAATTGTCTGGGGTTAGAGCAGTGGTTAACGCACTCGCTTCTCACCTAGGCGACCCGGGTCAATTCCATGACACAAGACCACACTCTCGTGTAAAATCATGCCAACGAGAGTGATTAATGTAATGTTGTAATAACTTGTTTAACAATCGTTGTAAAATAAGTAAGTTTAAACTTATAAAGTGCAATAAAGCTTGAATGTTAAACAGATGCATAAGAGAAGAATGAAGTCAGATTCTAATTTTATGTCTCATATTACAGCCTTTTATTGCACACATGTGCATGTATATGTCCTACTGGAGATCTAACGGTCTATGTTTATGTATGTGACCTACTCAGTGTGTGTATACCATGTGATAAATGCTACGTCGGATGGCACCATTTTGCTTCGAATGAATATTTTAAACAAAGTTAACTTTTCTATGTATTCACCATTATACACACACTGCTACTGGGGATCCACCTGTTCATATAAAACCTAACACAGTAATCAATTACAACAACCTGACCTTATACAAGTTGGATATTGTTATTACATTAGTTTACAATGCTACGAAACAGTTTTTCCTGATTTTGTCAAGTTTATTTAAGGCATCTTTAACTTTGCTCTGCAGGTCGCAGAAAAATGGCACAGTTTGTTATCAAGGAGCACTTTGGTCATGTGACCCCGAACAGAATTGACATGAAGGTGGCGTCCATGAAGCCGGGTGGAAACACTTCAACCTGGAATACAGAATGAGGGGCAGGGTGGTGACAGGGAATTACTGAACAATGGACTTGCTGCATCTGAATGAACTCTACAACAGATTGATTTTTGCTAAATTATGGAAATAAATTGATAAAAATCCTTATAACATAGTATTCTTATTTACTACAGCATAGGCTGATCATTTTTTACTATTATTTGAAAAATAAGGAGGTCTATATAAACTACTTGCCCCAGTGTCTTCGGTCGGTTAAAGTTTTAGGGTTTGATTTTCACTTTTAACACCAATATCTTTCAATCAACTCACTTCATCCTTTACACAGTTGTTTAGGACCATAACAGTTAGGCAAGATAACTCCATATCATCTGTAATACAAATTATGGCCCCTGATGGACTTAGGAAGTTAGATATAAGACTTAACACACATTGTGTTTCTGATTTAAGTTCTTGTTGGGAGTTTCACTTATAACTCCCTACCCTTCATTCAATTGACTTCAAACTTCACATAATTGCTCACAGCCATCAAACATAGGTTTCGTGACTCCATATAACCGTATCCTAAAATACAAATAATGGCCCTTAATTGACTTTATAATGTTTGGTTAAATTTTTATTCATTCAAGTGACATAATACCTTACACTTATGTTTTTGACAGATATCATATCTAAGACAAAGCAGCATATATTCAAACATGCATTCCTTGTGACATCTTTTGTTTTTAGATAAAATACCAGGCATATAATGGTTGCTGTAATTCTGAGTTTTTTATACTGGACAAAAACAACCCATAAAGTTTCAGCGTCATACTTGTTTGTAATACATTTATTATTCTTTTAAAAGTGACTTTCAAATGATAACCTCATAAAAAAGATGTCTAGCCTTGCTGAGAAGTCAAGGTTACCAAGACTTGATATACCTAGCAATTCAAACAGCATGCATGTACGGTACATACGGCATTGCAGTTTGTAGGTGGATACTTACAGTTGAGAACTGAGCCATTTTTAGGTCCCTTGCCCTGCTAGTCACATATGGAGGCCAATAATTAAAGGCCCTTACAAATGTACATATCTTTTATGTCTCAAGTTTGATCTTCCTCTGCCCTGGGATGGTAAAATATCTTGGCATATGTCCTTTTAAATATCCATGGTTTTAAGCTCAAGGTGAAGGTCACATTTAAAGGCCATTTAATTCTTATTTTTAACCAGGTTTTTAACAAAAAACAGGTTATAAGAATGGGGATGTTGTTGGGCGGGCGAGCGGGTGTCAAACATAGGTTTCCACCCAATAAATTGAGTTTGAGCTTGATAGATACTAATGAAAGTTGGTGTGTTGGTAGCTTATGTGAAGAGCTAGCTTGCGATTGTTTTTAAAGGGTCAAGGTCACTGTTACTTAAAATAGAAAAAATGTTTCCTCCAAATAACAGAATTGATAGATAGTGATGAAAGTTGGTGTGTAGGTAGCTTATGTGAAGAGCTAGCTTAGGATTGCCTTTGATGGGTCAGGGTTAAGGTAACTGTTACTTAAAATAGAAAATTGGTTTCCACACAATAACTTAAATAAGAATTGATGGATAGTCATGAAAGTTTGTATGTAGGTAGCTTATGGGAAGAGCTAGTTATTTAATGTCTTGAATGCATTTGTATCCAGCTTTGGTGGGTTTTAAAATAACTTGGTACAATTATTTGAAATATTGAGAACCAAGATCAAGGTCCAGCCTTTGGGGTCAATGTCACATTTATGGTTGCTAACTCCTGCCTTCATAATACATTTATTACGTTTATGAACCATGCAAAATATTGTTTACAATCTTGTCCATAGCACACATTAAACGTCTGAATGTTGTATTAACACTACTTCAATTTACTTGTATCGAATGATATTGATCACTGTAGTTGAATTTAAGCAATTATACCTTTCAATGAGCATAGAATAGCTTCAATGTATGCTATAGCTCATAACTATTAGTTTGTTTTCATTTTTCCAACAACAAAATGTGTGGCAACCTGACCGGAATTTCCATATAATCTGCTAACCTAAAGCCAGCTACAAACACAAAACATAGAGAAAGATGTATTTATTTCTATTTAATTGCACAAGGAATACAAATGGGAAAGGACTCATACATTCGAGTTAGGTCTGTTGAACAGCAATCAGGAAATTGACTGAAAAATTGTCTGAACATTTGTGCATAAAAAGAACTTCATCTGGAAGATTTACAAGCTTGACTGTTTTCTACATCAATATTGAAATGTAACACTTAACTAGAACGTGAACATGAAAAATACAAAACCATTCTGCTCTTTCCAGATCTAAACCATACATAGCATAGATCCCTTTGCTATAATGCTATAAGGTACATTTCTACTGCAACAAAAGAAATAAAACATCTATAGTATTAGAAAGCTCCTCAAAATCAAACAAGAAAAAGTATCTACTGTTAAGGCAAAAGAAATATACACCTCTAGTTACACACATACACTAGTTAAACAATCATACTTTTAAAAGAAGTGTTTTATATGTGTATATTTAAATTTATTTCATCAACAATGGGCAGTGTTTTTCACAACTTTATTGATGTTAACAACTTGATTAATGACCTTGTTGTTAACTTTTCAATGTGTAATATGTGCTCACATATTTTAATTTATAAACATGTACAGCTGTAAAAGTGGTCTCAAACCCTGTTAGAAATACAGCTGATCACAAGTGTATCCATTAAACTTCCAGAGCAGTCAAGATTTGAAAGTTAACAAAAGGTCACGCAAACAGTGTTGCTAACTTTAACAAAGTTCTGAACAATCGGCCCATTATTGTAGCAGAATATTAGTGTATTATTTAAAGCTGCACTCTCACAGATTGAACGTTTTGACAATTTTTTTTATTTTTTGTCTTGGAACGAGCCATTTTTTGCGAAAATCCATGGAAACCAGTTAAATAAGATTGCTGACAAAAATTAGATCGCAGATATTTGTATTTAAGTTAAAAAAATGATGTTTGATGCATATTTCTTAAACTGTTAGTAACGGTTTAGGCCATAAAACATTAATTTTCGAACAGAATTATGAAAATCTACGATCTGATTTTTTGTCAGCAATCTTATATCATTGGTTTGAAGCTATTTACTAAAACAATTGCTCTTTCCAAGACAAAAAATAAAAAAGTTGTAAAAATGGTAAATCTGTGAGAGTGCAGCTTTAAGCATTGATGTCAGACCAGCCAAAATAGGCACCTATCAAAAACTTGTAAAAATATTTAAAACATGTAAATTGCTATTTATGTATAATAAATACAACTGGCCATACGCTACATGTTATCAAAATTGCTTCACTCCATCTAATTCAAAGTTAATACAGATCAAAACTTTACAGAATTTACGGCCATCATATCAACTTTCATATATTGGCTGTAACGAGATATATTTTGAAACAGAAAGTTTGGCTTGAAAAATTACTCTATGCTAATTCAGATTAACAAGTTAAATCTTAAATTTTATTCTTAACACTTGTTTAGTATTCAGTTAAAAATTGTGATTGAACAACATTTTGTTGAACGCTCGTTCACAAGATGGTCCCTCTATCCCTTCAGTCCAGATGTTACCAACAGTCATAATTACATAACATTACACTTGAACACATTACCTGAAGAATTCACTTAACTGGTTCGATATATGACTAACAGTAACTACTAGTAACCATTCTTTTTTTGATTAAACAAAATTTTCTTTTTGTACAAAATTTGATATATTCGTAAAATATGTAAATGTTTGTTCCAAACCTATTTTACCAAAAAATATCACTCACAGAAAAACATGGCTTGGCCAAAATTACCGATAAAAACAGATTGTATTGAAAATATATTTAACGTGTTAAACACCAAAAATGTGCATATTTTTCTACGCCTTGTTAATGTGCTCCCAACTTTAAGGTGAACGGATGAACACTAGGACTCTACATGACAACATGTTATACACAATGATACGACTAATGAACCCACTTCTGTTTTTGTTCAGTGTTCAACAATCATGTGCACTTCAGGTCAATGGTATTTTACATGTAGTTATTTATATATCTTTTCAGTATGTTACTTTGTCCAACTACCCTCCTTATAATGACTTGGCATTACCAATTCCTGAAATCTTAAGAATATGTGCAGCGATCAACACAATTTACTAGAGTCTAAATTTAGAAATGTTTACAGATTGATCATGCAGACTGATGCTTAAGAATTCCAAGAACAGATCTAAACTTAAATTAAGTTTCACTCAGATTTGTTTTTAAAAACACCAATTTTGTTTGACCACTGGAACACTGCCAATTTTGTATGACCACTGGTACACTGCCCAATTTGTTTGACCACAGGTACACCGCCCATTTTGTTTGACCACTGGTACACTGCCTAATTTGTTTGACCACAGGTACACTGCCCATTTTGTTTGACCACTGGTACACTGCCCATTTTGTTTAACCACAGGCACACTGCCCAATTTGTTTGACCACAGGCACACTGCCCATTTTGTTTGACCACTGGTACATTGCCAATTTTGTTTGACCACTGGTACATTGCCAATTTTGTATGACCACTGGTACACTGCATATAGAGCCAGAATAAAATGATATATTATTAGGCTTGGCACTAGTTATAAAAAAGATGCTGAAAAAATAGTGGCAACGGTAGTTGTAGATATATCTTATACAAGAGCTTCACAATAAAAATAAAACTTTGTTTACTAGTATTTGAAACTGCACTACATCATTCTGATTATGATAAGAAAGGTCACACCTACATTACACACTCAGTAAATATTACAGCCACAAAATCTGAGAAAAAAATGTGTATGTCAAGAACTCCATACAGACACAAAATAGTGATGACAACTAAAACAATAGCAAATTTGAAACAGTAAACATTTGCATTTATCATTTAAATCAAAGTAATGTTTTAAGGGATCTGCTCACAACTTTAATATTGGAAAAAAAATGTAAAACTTTTTGGAATCGAGTTATTTTACTTACTTTTGTGAAAAAAGACCAAACGTATGTGCAGATACTTAATGGAACAGAGCTTTGGTATTCCAAGGAAAAAATGATTCAATAATCAATAGCCATAGTAAGGCTTTCAACAAAATAGACCATTGTTTCTAACATTTTTAAACAAATATTAAAATTGAACTCAACTTTGAACATTTAACTATTCTAACAAGCATTTTGATCATGTTTCCTACAAAGTCATGATAACTTAAAATGTGAGATAAACCCATTTAAAAGCTTTTTGAAATTCAGTAAACCTTCCTAACTAGCCAATAAACGATAAAATCTTACAATCGTCAGATTGAAAAAGCTCCTTCCCCTGATAGCAAATAGACGCACCCAAACAAATATAAAAATTCAATGCCCCCAAACTATACTGAACAAGTGACAAACAAGATTGCTAAGCAATACACATTCAATAACTATGTTTTACCGGTATTCAATGAAAATACTTACTTTGTCCAAAAATGTATGAAAAAAACCTGAATTTGTTAACATTTGAATTAATAGCCAAATGTTATACAACAAATTGCATATGTACCCGTATAAGAATGAAGGAAAAATACTTTTAGATTTTCCCCCCGAGGTTACATCCGCTTATAGCGTGGTAAGTAAAAAAACAAAATAGATTTGAGGAAATATGGTCTTTGACCATCATAAACAAAACATGATGTTAAAATATATCCACTTTTAAAGAAGTCAACAAATTCTAGTAACAGTTCTCCTAGCTAATCTTTATACAGAGGTATTTACAACAAAATGGCGTACATGATACAAAGGGAGGTAATTTTACAAGGAGACACACAATAGTTCACAATGAATTCTTTTAACATGAACTACATGGTAAAAGTACAAGAATATTTATACAAATTGATTTCATCAGAGGTGGCAGAATCTGTCAGGGTTCTTGATAATAACTTGACGTATAATTTATATACCAAAAACATTATTCATACCTGACCGCCACTGCCACCTATGGAAAGAAACCAAAAATAAAATGTAAACCACATCATGACCACAAACACAAAGCTGATGTTCACTTTGGAAAATTATCTACACAATTGGTTTACTTGTAAATAGGGGAAATGGTTCAACAAACTATTTATAGTCATTCACATCTAAAAATCATACTGTTATCAGTTGTCATTAACATCTAAAAATCATACTGTTATCAGTTCTCATTCACATCTAAAAATCATACTGTTATCAGTTGTCATTAACATCAAAAAATCATACTGTTATCAGTTGTCATTAACATCTAAAAATCATACTGTTATCAGTTGCCATTAACATCTAAAAATCATACTGTTATCAGTTGTCATTAACATCTAAAAATCATACTGTTATCAATTGTTATTAACATTTAAAAACCATACAGTTATTAGTCAGTCACCTCTTTTCAAGTTGTTGAATTTCTTTCGCATAATTATAATTAAAATGGTTGAGGTGATTAACATTAGCTATACATATTAAAAAAAACATTTGATATATTTTGCTTGAGGACACAAGAACTCTTGAATACAATCAGGCAATAAGGTAGCACTGGATTACACAATAATAGCATAAGTCAGATAATAAAAAATATATATATATTAACACACATCGCACAAATCAAATGTTATTCTTCATTCAAAAAATACACCTACCCAAAGTTATATTAGAATAGTTTGAAAGAGCCTATAAGTTGACACAGCACCAGAAAAGCACTTTTGAATAAAAATGAAAAAAAAAAATCCATAACATGATGGTGAAACAAGAGCAGTTAAGACATTCACCCCTCAACATAACCATCCCTAAAAACAACCAACACACAAAACACCACCCCTCATGACATTCACCCCTCAATTTAACCATCCCTGAATACAACCACCCCTCAAGACATTCACCCTTTAAAACAATCACACCTTAAGACATTCATCCTTAAAAACAACCACCCCTCAAGACATTCACCCCTCAATTTAACCATCTGTCACCCCTCAAGACAACCACCACTCAAGACATTCACCCTTGAAAACACATTCACCCCTGAAGACATTCACCCCTTAAGACAACCCCACCCCTATAGACATTCACCCCTCAAGACATTACAGAAGTATTATCTGACATATGTACATGTGCACATGGATTCCAGGGACAGAAAATGCCAAGAAATTGGTTCAACAATTGAAACAAGGAAACAACATAATGAAAGTTGCACTCTCATCATAATCTATAAAACGTGAAATCTGATCTCAGGGTGTCTGGTTGTACTTATGGAACTAAAGTATGACCTTATTAGAATGGTTGTATACAATGCAATGACAGTTGTGACTTACTGGTGCACACAGTTTTATACATTTGTCTTTGAACACTTTAATTTCAAAGCAAAACTTATTGACATTATTATGTATATATATACACTTAATGGTGAATTCAATAATTTACACACAATCATTACATAAACAATCGTAATATGTCTAGTTTAAGAAGCACATATTATATATATATATATATATATATATATATATATATATATATATATATATATATATATATATATATATATATATTTATATGAACTATTAGCTTTACATATATAGCTATTCATGCATCTATATTAAGTTCTTCAAGCAATAATATATAGTTATTTAAGTAAATATATATAGTTCTTCAAGCAATAAAAATACATATTATTTTCAATGGTTAAGCAAATTTTAGTAACCATGGTAACAGGCTTGAGGTACAAAAAGCGAGGTAGTGTGGAAAGCTGAGGTATTACATCATAACTTTTAAGGTAATTAATTCCAGCAGAGGTATAATCATTTATTGTATTACAAATACATGTAATTATGATGGTTACAAGTATGGTTCCCTTCATCCTGAAAGGTCTTTGTATAAGAACAAAATGGTGCAATTGCTCAGGGGGTGGGGCCATGATACTCCTCAAATTCCTGATTTTACTGAGTGTAAATTAGAACAAAGATACTATGATAGGCATGCTATATGCAAGTAATACTATTGTGCATCTTCCCTCTTGCTGTTTTTAGTACAGGATGCATGGTTACATTGATGATGGATTTAAACTGGATTCTTGCACCTGTTAGAACATGTTAAACTGCTCATACCATATTATGTAAATGCACCAACGTTCATTTCAAAATCAAGCCTGTCAATGTATTAGTTTAAATATGCAAGTCAGACATTTATGTTGAAAAACACCCATCCATGAGGTAAAATGGCTTTCATACTGGCAAATTACTAGTGTGTGACATCACATTATGTAACAGAAATGGGCAGTCAACCCTCCGAATCTCACTAGCACTCTTTATCATCAGAGAAAATTACCTGCCATCAATGGGAATTTAATTGGCCATCACCTTTGTAAACAATAAAACATGAACCTGTGACCCCAGGGTAGCCTCTTAACAGTTAGTCATGCTCATAGAGCAGCATTATGGTCAGAATTGGAGAGGCAAATGTGACCTGTTACAACATTTAGCAGACAGTTACCAAAATAAGCCACCAGTACAGACCTAAGGATATGAATTCTAAGAATGTTGTTTATAAATTTTCTTGAGGAAAATAAATTGTATATTAGATAGCATCATTTTGAAGTGATATTCAAATTAAAATCCATCTGAAAGTCTTCACAGTCCTGTTTCCGTTGTTAAGTTAATATTGAAAACAATTTATCCTAGACAATGCCCAGTCATAATGTTAGCAATCAAAAATATGCAAATAACATGAACCTCTCCTTTATATAATGTTACATGATAAAAACAAAGTAAAGCAATCAATTATTCATGAAAAAACAAGCACACAATTATAACAAGAAGTCATTAGATGATGCGCTCTTTCACGTATACATGTAAAAACACATGTAAATATATCATAGTTATAACAACAACATCAATAAGCAAAACAGAGTGAACGTTTCACATTACATGCTAAGTTTCTGAACCATATAACAACACATCTGCTACAAAACTTAAAGAATCCTGAGGTAGCAATTGGTTAATATGACTTCTGAAGCCCTTTAAAAGAAAAAAAAAACAGAACATAAGTCAACAAACAAATTTAAGCATTTTCATGCACAAAAAGCGTTCCTTTAGTCACTGGTTCCAATGTTTACATTAATATATAATAATAATACAATGTTTATAAGCAAGCTAAAATGAAACATACATATTCACACCACAGTATTATTGAATTAAGCTTTCTTTGAACTTTCTTTTTCTACACACATACAAACTTATAGCAAGCACTAGGCCAGTAATTATAAGATTTCTTCAAGTAATTAACTTAAATCAGGTTGAAATTTCCATAGTCAAATTAAAATATTTGTTGGAAGTATTTTAAAATAAAAGTATAAATTTTCAATGATGTTAAAGCTGCACTCTAACATATTTACCATATTTACAACTTTTTTATTTTTTATGTTGGAAAGATCAAATTTTTGCGTAAATATCTGCAAATCAATGATATAAGATTGCTGACAAAACAAAAGATTGTAGATTTTTATATTTCTGTTCGAAAATTAATGTTTTATGGCTTAAATTGTTACTAACAGTTTAAGAAAAATGCATAAAACATCAATTTTTGAACATAAATAGAAAAATCTGCATCCTAACATTCTGTCAGCAGTCTTATATAACAAGTTTCCATGGATTTTCGCAAAAATTGGCTTGTTCCACAATTGGCTTGTTCCAAGACAAACAATAAAAAAAGTTGTCAAAAATGTTCAATCTGTGAGAGTGCAGCATTAATGAAACGGAAGTATTTCAGAAAATTATTCCAGTAATTATATCATATGACCAGTGAGATATGTATATCAATTTGAATTAGGAAAGTGACTAAGTAAGTAAGCTTTTTTAACATCAACAACATAGTTAACAATAAGAACATATAATTTGGTAGCATCTAACTAGTAATTCTCAACTATTAAACCATATATATTCACACGGTACACTAAATTTGCATAATAATATCATAGTGCGAACAAGTAAGAAACCTTAAACATGGTAAAAGATTTTTACAGAAGTTTAACTTGTTTAATAAAATAACAAGTAGTTTCAGATGCACATGACTAGCTGGGCAATGAATCAACATTCATTTTTATGTATCATTTTCTATGCAGATATTAAACCAGTATTTAGAATATTCTATAAAATATCAAGCCAGATTGAAGCATGGTCCCATATCATTCTACATTTGATATTCTCAATACCTGTGGTCAGTGTGTTTGTTAGGAGATCAACTTGATCAGTGGTCACTCCCTGCAGATTGTATTAACCAAACACAAACATGGTATCTAGCAAATGACCACTCAATCTTTCAGCTTTGGCCACACCATGGGAAAATGACCTTTATGGTCAGAAATGAATTTACATACCTTTTAGAAATTTCATATAGATGGTTGAATTCCATTTGAACAAATTATTTTAAAAAGAATCAACCACTCTCAATGATCACGCCTCTAGCTTTTTATAGATATTTTCACTGTCAATTGTTTGCAGTAACATGTAAAATATCTAAGATAATTAAATCACTGGCCAAATTGAAACAAAATGTACCCTTACTTTAAGCCCATTTCTTATAGGCCACTTTCCCTCCAACTGGCCCAGGTTTTGTTTACTTCACAGAGAGCAAGGTCAAATGATGTAACTGACCACTCATGTATACACACAGGCTTGGCAGGTTGCCAACTTCTAACCACTGACCAGCTTTATCTTTATTCATGATCATAGTACAGATTGTGAGCTAAACACACCATCTACTATTATGTTGTACTAAACAGTCCTTTGAGTATTCATACATTCAATGTTTTACTCTTTATGATAATAATTTTGAGAAAATATGTATTATATTACATGAAAATATCATTATTATATTTCAAATAAAGTAAAGTATTGTAGACTTGATCATCTTAAGCTTTGTTTACCTGCTTTGTCAACTGATCATTAAACAATTCAAGTACTGCGCAAATTTTAAATTGAATCACATAAGTCGGCCAGACTAACCTTTGATCCATACCTACATGTAGGTGCTTTGCCCAGCATATTTATGGTAACTGATAAATATTGAACAACTTGGTCTAAGGCTCACATTTTTCAGCACATGTGCATCAGAAACTAATTATGTTACAGAAGTTAAAATTTATTTGAGTCAGAATTTCATGCTTTCATTATTAAATCGGAAAAACCAAATATCATGTTTGTTACGAAATGGTGAAAAAATATTGATGATATATCAAAAATGGCATATTTCTGTTCAATCGCAATATTAACAACCAAGAGATACAAGCCATAATACATTGTGCATACACTTTAAAGGTTTAAATGCATATATATTCAACTCCCTTTCATACCTAAATACATTTATAATAATACTCTTTGCAGAAAGCAAGTGGCAGCATTAAGTGGACACACACATGCAATATAAGCTGTACTTTATGACAATCATTTAATGTGAATCAGTTTAAGGCTTCTCAATACCTCAACAATTTATGTTTTACCTTCATAAAATGTACCTCAGATGTACCTCTACTTTATTTCTAAGTGTGTATCAAACAAATTTTAGTGTAAAGGAAATATTTTAGTTCATACTGTCTATGCTGAATTTATGAAGAAATCAGACTTATCAAATACCATTTGAAAAAATATATGTGAAATTGAACAACATTCTACATTTAATGCCACATGTGTACAAAATGGCCTTGGTAGTTATTGATAAAAAATGGTTACAGCCTGAACAGCCTCAGTATGTCAAACATACATGATAAAAACACCTGTTGCACCATTGTGAAATAAAAATACTGAGAAGCATTAAACTGGCTCACTTCTAATTTTCCCTGAGCATTTAACAACATGCCTTTGGCAATCAAACTCAATAGATTTACATAAACTAACCAGGCAACACCTGAGTTAAAACCTGAGCAAGGCAGTAAGCAGACCCTTTACAAGGGCAAAGCATTTAAAATACTTCCACACGATTATTTCCAAAGTCAACAACAAGAATGCGGCTGTCCGGAAGAACACAGATACCAGATGGTCGGTCAAGCTGGCCCGGTCCAGAGCCCGGAGAGCCAAACTTGCACATGTAGTTCCCATTGGGTTGGAACACCTGGATTCTATGGTTTCGGGAGTCGGCGACAATAATGTTTCCTTCCTGGTCTACAACAACGCCTTGTGGACGCATGAACTGTCCATTTGCACTGCCCTCCGTTCCCAAGAATCTAGCGTTCTGGAAATCTGGATGAATAACGAGAAGACGATGATTGTTGAAATCGGTAACAACCATTTGCCCTTCGTTGTTGAAGCACACCCCACGTGGTGAGTCAAAGTGCTTCCACAGGGCTCCATCAAATCCATACTTGTTTATGAACAGTCCATCACTCGTGAACAGCTGGATACGATGGTTTCTTGTATCTGACACAAGAATTTTTCCCTCTGAGTTTATCGCTACATCCCATGGATAGTTAAACTGACCATTCTTATTTCCTTTCTCACCAAACTTGTGCAGAAATGTTCCATCTACAGTGAATATTTGAATACGATGGTTATCCTTGTCGGCCACCACAACGCGGCCTTGAATATCAGAGGCCACTCCAGCCGGCCGGTCAAACTGACCATTGCGCGTACCTGCTGAACCAAAATGATACTGATACACCCCATTTATATTAAAAGCCTGTATACGATTGTTGCTGCGATCAGCAACCAGTATGAAACCTTCTTTATGGAAGCAGATTCCCCAAGGACGACACAACTTGCCTGGCTCTTCACCTTCCCCTCCAAACTGAGCCAGCATCTGCCCAACAGTGGCATAGTTACGGCCACTACGAACCTCAACAGAGAATGGACTTTCATGGATATGCTTTCCATTGATCATCACAGATATTACATGCTTTCCTTCACATTGCGGCCGGTAGGAGACATTGTATGTTCCATTTTGACGATCCAGTTCCTCTGTGCGATACATGGCACCCTCTGGACTGCTAATCAAGCACTGGATAGGGTCTCCACCAACAACCCGCTGCTCGCCGAGATGATCTTTTGCCTGGATTGCAAACATGGCAATCTTTCCTTTCAGGGCTCTCTTCAATCCATCGCCATATGCAATGCAGTTAGGGGCATAAGCACTGCTGCTAATGAAGCCAAGTTTTGAAATGGCAATATGTAAAGCTGCATCAGGGGGTGTAAAAAGAATACTGTCGTCTTCATGTGGTTCAAAGTGTCCACGTAAAGCTCTAAGCTTCTGCATTTCGTTAACCATGCTTTCATTCGTTTTAAGAATATCAACATCACGACCATTGTTCAAAACACTTTCCACATCTTCAACAGTCCTGCTTATTGACATCAATCCTTGCTTTAAGTCATCCATTTGCACGTGTAAGGATTTGCCTTTTACCTGGCGTATCTTCTCAACACGTCTTAAGAGATCTCGCTCGCGTTCTTCCAGAGCAGCCATGTGTCGACGTGTTATATTCCTAATTTCATTAGAAACTGCTTGTGATCTTAGCTCAACCCGTTCAGCCATACCCTGAGTTAGCTGAAGACTTTCTTCGATAGCCTTCATTCCAGCTCTTGCATCTTTTAATAACTTGACAGTAACAGATTTGGAATTATCGATGGCATCTTTGAGGTAGATGATGCTGTGACCAACATGCTCCGTCATTGTGCACTCACGGCAAATTGGTGTAAGGCAGCTGTCACAATAAACGCGTAATATTTCATGTTCATGCTTAGAGCATGGAGTGTTCTGACGATCGCCTTGGGCAGTGGAAAGACTTGGGGAATTCAAAGAAACTGTTGGTGTAATCTGATGCTGAAATCCTCGGCGTTTTATACTTTCAATGAAGTGGTCTTTGGTGAGACGCACCCGTTGGTGTGCCTTGACACAGTTGTCACACAGGTATTCATGGCAGTTCTTACATAGTGAGGTAGCTCGACTTCCTTCTGAGCAGTTACAGAAGCAATCTCCAAAGTTGGCATTTATTTCACCATTTTCATACTCATCTTGTGAGACCATAACGTCAAGAATGTTTGAAATAAAGATGCTAGAAGGTATTCCCTCGATCCCACCAGAGTTGAGCGACCCCGGCTGCTTGCACGATGGGCAAGCAAAGGAGTCATTGAGACCCTGGTCATGGTGGCACCGCTCAAGGCAGTCCTTACAGAACGAGTGCAAACAGGGCAACACCCGGGGGTCCCGAAACTGGTCACGGCACAGCGGACAAACGCCGTGATCCCCTAGAGCATCCGATATACTGGCCATTTACGACGTGAATTCATGAGGTAGAGCGGTTAAAAACTATTCGAAATGGCCTCCTAATCACATTTTGTTTGTTTTGGGTACTGTGACAAATAGTAGGTCAGACTGACATATGTCGTGTCCAAGTTTTACTCAGTTTCTGTCCTTGGAGATTGTACACATTCGAAATGTTCACTGTTTCTGATGTGTTCTGCCGAATAAACGTAGTCCGTCACATGTCGTTTAATTGTTTTGACATAGTATAATCCTCTGCTGAACATTTAATATCCAGGAATGCACTGGTTTTGCAACAATTTGCATAAAATTCCACGATGTTGATCGTGGGTCGCCATCTTCAGCTTCAATGTAAAGGCGGAGTAACCCAATTACCGAGTTTTAATGTCAATCAAGCGAGCCGACCAATCAAATCACGCGAAGCATATATATTTGGACCATCGCCAAGTAAACAAACGTAAACAGCGAACTGTGCGTAAATTGAGTATTTATCAATTTTAAGCAAGGTCGGAGTCTCTAAATGCAAATTTTAAGCTGCTTAATGACATTTATTTCTACTACAATTTTTTTACAAACGACTGACTCTTATTAGCATTCAAATACAGTTAAATATCAAGATAAACTTTCTGAGTACTCGTTCATTCATAATAGTCACGTGATCTCGTTGCACCTTTGACCTTATTACATAAGATTCATCCATCAGAAAATCAAGACAAAACGGCTCTACATAACACGAACAACATGCTGTCCCAAAAGCTGCTGTGGGCACTAATTTGTTCGATTTTATGTTTACAGATCAGACCCAGCATATATCATAGTGCGCACTATACTACTAATAAAACGACAAGAAAAAGACATCAACGATTTATCTGATCATGCATGTATATATTCAAATATTGGGCTTAAGACTTGTGTAGAAGCATATAGGGTATGCGCATACGAAAGTGCAATGGCAAAGGGAAATGTGTGCACGCATTTGAATCTGGATGTCTGTGACGACATAAGGCGCGGGTCATTAATGGTGGCTTGGGGCTAGAGACATACGTACTAATATGGGGCGTGGGTCATGCATGCAAGCATTTTATGAGACATGCGTTAAGTATAGGGCAAGGGATGTATTCGGGATATGCCGACACGCCTGGAACAATAGGCATGTGTTGGAGCATTGGACACGATCATGCGTATACATGTACAAACATTGGCCAGGAGATTTGCGTACCTATATGGGGCACGCGGCATTTGTGGAATAATGATGCTCTGGAAATGTGTGAAAGTATGTGACGCAATGCTTTAGTGGACGCACGAGGCACTGGACATGAAAACACGAATATGACACGGATATACTCGCAAGCATGGGATAAAAACAACTTGTGTTCAATCACGGTGTTCGGGGCATGGATACAAGCATGGTACACGGGACATGGTTTTAGACGGACGGTGCAATGTACATTCGAGCAAAACAGAGCAATGGACATGTGTACAGTACAAGGAACATGCATTCGCGCGTGGACGGGACTTGCTTACAGGCGTGGGGGAACTTATTGGACATGCTTGCAATAACAGGAACACTACTTTCACGGGAACTGGATATGAGTACAACCATGGTACATTTGCTATGCGTACAAACGCGGGACACAGGACATGTGATACATGGGGCACTATTAACGCGTACACACAAGTGGACCTAAGACCGGTGGACTAGACCTAAGACATGCGCACATACATCATTGCATAAGAGGTGCGCACATACATGGTGAACGGGACATGCGTGTTCGTATGAGACAAGGAACATGAGTAAAAATATTGTGCTATTGTGTACAATTGAATCTTAAGACATGCGTGCCGTGATGCTGGAAATACGGGGCATGCGTGGCAGTCACAGACGAGGGCATGTGTTAAAGGCTAACAAAGAACACGAGAGATGTATGCACGTACAGGTGCTCGTCACATTGCCTGGATACAGTAATACATTCTTTTTTTATATATTTTTTTATTTTTAATATTTATTTTTTTAAAGTTTATTTTTATTTTATTTTTATTATTTATTTATTTCGGTCAAGATAGTGAATACATGTCATTTAAACAATTATTCCAAAAAATTTCATGAAAGAAAATAAGTATACTATATAAATAAATATATTTTACTAATTTTCTTTCATGAAAAAAATTGTGGAATATTTTTTTAAATGACATATATTCACTATTTTGACCAAAATAAATAATAATTAAAATAAAAATAAATAAATAATACTATTAAAAAAATAAATATATAAAACAATATGTCATACTGTATCCAGGCCATGTAACGAACACCTTTGTATGCACGTATTTGGAAATTGGTTTAAGGAATATGTTTTTATGTCCGAAATATTTTGTCACAATTATATTACGACTTGCCTCCCTTATCATATTGCACTGAAATGTTTCCAGATCAATAATTAACACATTACATGTACCTGTTATTGTTATTATTTGTCTATATGAGTACATGTAACGGCATGTTATAAACGGAAAACGCACAGCAAGAAAACCTACAAGTTATAAAATAATGTCAATGACACGGTACTGTAAGTTACTGTCGTCGGAAAAGTTAAAACAAAACCTCAAAAGGGAGCTTGTGCAACTTAAGTTATAGGTACGGTGTTTCATATGTATATATGTTTGCATTGGTTGGTATTTAAACTACTAGAACCAAATACTCCAGGTTTCCTAGACCTGTTTCAATAAAGATATTATAGTCGTATAGTGAATCTAAATTATATTATGAGTTTTATATGTATTTGTTAAAACTTCACTTTCGCCAGAATTAAAGTTGAAAACTCAGTTGAAGTACCAAACAGGTTTAAGGTTCAAATTATAACAACGATCCGTTATAGAAATCCGAATTCATAAAGAATCTTAAGTCATTTACTAATTTCGATTCCTTAAAATTTTAATAGTCAAATTCAAAGAAATGTATATATAAGAGTGTTTTAACGTAGCATGTGTGTATTTTCAATGAAGACAATAAAACTAACGTATTTCAGAAATATCAGTTTTATATAATATGGCCGGTTAGCTGATTAAATTAGGAAAGTGACTTAAGGTAGTAAATTAACTAGAATGCTTTTAGAATACTGACCCAGATGTGCGACATGTGGGAGTACACTCTACGTACTACTGGTGCTACTGTTTCAGCCATTGATATGTATATGTATAACAAAGTATTGAATATTTTGGTTTGTTTTGACGCTACTACCTTGACGCCATTATGCACCTTCATGAGGTGAAAATGTATTCAACTTCCGTGTCCGCAAACAACCGGACAACAATATATTAACCTTCCTTGTCCGGAAATATTCGCACAACAATGGAACCTAAATGTTTCATCCTTTGTAAAAAAAACAGGAAGTATGGTAACACAACAAACGATTTTTGTAACTAGTTGACTACAAAATGCGATGACAGTGAGGTGGCCATGAACTGCCCTGGGATAACGCATACGCCCCGTCCTCTACACACACACGCGCGCGCGCACACACACGTACGCACACACACACACAGACACACACACGCGCGCGCGCGTAAACACGCGTGCGCAACACATGCACGCACGCACGCTCGCGCGCGCGCACACACACACACGTGTTAAATGTTTAACAAAAATATTCTAATAAACGATTAAGCAAAATACAGTTTATTCCTTAAAAATACAGTGTTAAACAGGAGTTTTTTAACGAAATATTTTTAAATTTGCGGCGATTAATAATTCATATATAGTTTTCACTGCTCTAAGTTTCATTGGTCTTTTACACAGTGACTCGAATTTTGGAATTCGCAATATATGTGAGGTAACTATGATCGAAGTCATTGTTCATCATTCTATCTCCAAATTAATGTATATGTATTATGGTTTTAATGGGTATTTAATAACCTGTCCCAAAATTCGTCGGCCACGGGTTTTTAATATTATGGTTTACCAGGCTTAGGACCCGGTTCATCAAACCTCAGAAACAAGTTTTGGAGGGTGTTTTGCTAATCTAAAATAATCTGATTTTTAACCATTGGGTAAACTTGAAAATTCTATAACATTTCATTACATTTAAAACTGTGAATGATGTAATAATGTAGGAACTGTACGTAACCCAACTATGCAATAAGCATGGCCGTAGCATTGTCTTATAACTTCCCTTTCTTCAAATCAATATTCTTTAGCGTTCAGTCGAAATATTTTATGAGAATAACAGTGTAAGTATGGTATTTCAAATACCATCAATGCTCATTTTTGATAATCAATATCATTACACTTGTTATATATTTACGTTGAATTTCTTTTTTTCTTTTTTTGTATATGCTCCTGGGACGGTATGCATAAAACATCTTAAGTCATTTCCTAACTTAAGTCATTTCCTAACTCAATTCATTTTCTTAAATTCCCACTGGTCATATGATATAATAACTAAAAAGTATCTAAAACAATTCATTTATATTAATTTTATGCAGTAAACATAAGTTTAAATGTTAAAAAAAACTTGTATCTTTTTTCTTAATTTGACCATGGGCATTTTAGGAAATTGTCTTGAGTTAAGAACGACTTAAGATGTGATATGGATAACAACTCAGTTATTATTATCATACCCCTTATGAACTGAAAGAGTGTAGATTTTCACTTATTCATCCCAAGCTTGTGTCACGCTTAACTCATTAAACCTTAAGTTAGTATTACAGCGCCTACATGCTAATAGTCTGTCCGTCCATCCGACCGCACCACGGTTTCCGATCAAAATCTGAAGAACGCTTAGACCCAGGGTTCTTAAACGTGGTATGCAGGTTGGACATGACCAACAGAGAAAACCTTGATCCTTGACCAGCAGATGAACTCTATGGCTTTTGAGGTCAGTGGGTCAAAGGTCATGGTCGTTGTGACCGTAAGGTAAAAATACGCAGTTTTCGATCAATAGTTGAAAAACTCGCTTAGGTCACGAAACCTCAAACTTTGTAGAGGTCCCAAACGTGACCATCATCATCATCATCATCATCATCATCATCATCATCATCATCATCATCATCATCATCATCATCATCATCATCATCATCACCACCACCACCACCACCATCACCATCACCATCACCATCATCATCATCATCATCATCATCATCATCATCATCATCATCACCGCCGCCGCCGCCGCCGCCGCCGCCGCCGTCGTCGTCGTCGTCGTCGTCATCATCATCATCATCATCATCACCACCACCACCATCATCATCATCATCATCATCATCATCATCATCACCACCACCACCACCACCACCACCATCATCATCATCATCACCACCACCACCACCACCACCACCACCACCACCAACACCATCATCATCATCATCACCCACCACCACCATCATCAGCAGCAGCAACTGCTAGTAGCAGTAATACTAGTCTATATTATGAGCTTAAATGTTAAAGATGAAAATAAAAATATTTGTTGTAAAATATATAAATGAATAGTAAAAATGATCGTCGATGAAAACGATAAAATTGGCGTGGTTTTGGTAATGCTGGTAGTGATGGTTCTGACGACCTTGCCATCGTTGTGACAGTTTAAGAACTCATTCATTTCGCACGATACTTAAAACATCCACACCCGGACTTGTATGTACCATTGTATCTATTGTTTGCCACTTCCAAAATACTACTTATGTTCGTCGCAGTAGACGTCCGGTGTAGATTATACGTAGTATCGTGCAATAATAAGCGATACTTTACCTGTTTTATTTTGGAATAATAACTTTGTTAATGATTAAAATAAAAAAAAAAAACTAAATATATCACAATTCTTTAAACGGATAACAGACACGCCATTTCTATACGGAACCAAACGCTCGAAGCAAAATACAAGGATTCATAACTTGTATTATTTACAGTGGTAGTCACTGGATACAATCATATTCTCTTAGGATATTAATGAAATTCTAAATTATAATACCAAATTATGATTTGTTTTAACTAATCACACATAAATGTTATTAATAGCTTTATCCATACAATTGATCTCCAATACGGCGTTGTCCGTATAAAAGTTACATAATGGCACAACCACACGCTTGTTCTCCTGCTCCTGTATGAGGGCCTTCATCGGGTTAATCCAGTAATTATTCAACCAGCTCATCTTGAACGTCATAATCTTCGACACCCTCTTCGTACGCCCTCCGACGACGACGCTGCCCGCGACTAGTAGGCTGTCCCGCACAGCCTCCAAATCGTAAAACTCGTTACTGGAATCCTTGCACATTGCGTCGCTCTGGAAGATGCATTTGTTGAGAAGGACATCCGGTTTAAGGGCCAGGCAGATCAAGATCAAAAGGTCCGTGTCGGCGCTGCTCAAGCTCGCGTAGTTGTTGTAGCGCCGGAGTCGTGAGATGTCCGCGTCCTCATCCTCCATTTTCAATACCGTACACATACAGTCCAGGTAATACATGAGCTTCGCCTTGGGGTGGTTGGGTACCTGGCAAGTGGTCCCCGTGGCCCGCAAACCCACACTCGTCCTCCCCATCATGGCCATGTTGACAAACTAGCGAGTTTGTGCAGCCGATTGTTCAGAAATGAGTTTACAAACTGAACAGTGCGCTCATACCATTATCTTATATACCAGTTGTCTTTCAGGGTCAATCTTAAATACTTATTTATCCAATTCAATGGGCTAGTTCATGGAAGCCAGCACCAGATAGCTGTGGCATTGATTACTATAATAATTAAATTATTTTGGAAGCAAGTTGAATACAGCTTTTAAGATGAGGTACCGTTTAATTCAGAGAATTTCAAATTTAAATCGTGATATTATTTTCCTTTGTCATAATGAAATTTACGAAGAAAGGAAGTAGTTGGTCTTTTTTTCAGCGTTTTCCACTGGTCCAATAGAAAAACACGATAGCCCATTGAACATAAAAGGCCGCAGATCGCTCATCTCAAAATAAGCATATGCCAAGGTCATTCCTTATCTTTTACAGGGGCATGGTCTAAACAGAGTTGGTCTAGCCAATATAAAATGATTAGAAAAATATCGAATGATTCCCTCTGCAGCATTGTAAGAATACTATATAATTAATACAAATATATTAAACCATGTGAAAGTATGTTTTTTTAAATCTTCATAGTGATCGACATTATATACGCTGTCTAATTGATCTCGTTATTTTACAGTTTATCAAATTTTAAAGTCCATTTGTTATAACGGCACCGGCAGTGCCCGGAACATTCGTCCTGACTATATACATGGTGTTGAAACTAAGTCATTCTAAAACTTTGAGAAAGGCAAAGCGAGGGAGGTTTAAGCCAAGCTGACGTTTTTAATGACTAGTTCACTAGGGACTACGGACAACATAATTTTATGGAAATGCTTACGGCCAACGTTCGTGGTGTATCACGTCATCAGGTGAGTTTAAAAACCATAATAAGCACGCGGTAATAATAACGTATCACTATATAGTATATAATCGATAAAAATGTTTATAGAATTGCCCCCTTCTCCTAAAACAACGACCAAACAACAACAATTAAACAAACTTAAACAAAAGTGCAGTGATAACCATATAGCGCTAGTAATATGCTCAAATACAAAAATGTAGTTCGCAAAGCTCGCATAAAAAGGACGAATTATTGCGTAAACATATTTTTTTTTCAAATTTGGCAAATACAAAACTGCTTCATATTTGAAACTGTCTGTGATCTCAACGATACGGACGTTGTGACCAAATATTGGGTAAGACTGTTCGAAATAATGGCACCTTAAACAACTATTGATACTGTTTTGACCAAGTTACCTATTTTTTTATCAGAAATAACCCATATTCAAAATGAAGTAAGAATTTATCAACACAATCAATCTCACCAAGTCGCACAAAGATTAGATGAAAAGAAACGCCTCTATTGTGCAAACAAGGTTTTTCTAAGATTTTAGTCATTGACTTTATTTTTATCCAGGATGACCCGTATTCATACTCAGCAATGATTGCATCAATATAGATATTCCGACTAAGTTTCAGTAGAATCCGAAACTAAAATGCAGCTTATATTGCATTAATAAAGTTTTTCTAATATTAAACCTTATGCAATACACTATTATCTGAGATGGCCCATTTTCCAAATTACCAAATCGTTTATCAGCATAACAAAATTCCGATGTAATTTAGAAATTAATTATTTTAATGTTTAGACATTAAATTATTTCTACCTGAATCAAGCATTGAATATAACTTATTATAATAATTAACTAATTTAATGCTAAACCAGCTTTTATTGCTATGTTTTCCCATGTTCCATACATTTTTTATCTGATTGTCAAGTATACATTCTGTATAATTATCGTCTGCTTCTGTCGGAGGGCCCCTACTGAGGGGTCACGTGACACTGTAGGCGTAGCCTTATCGTCATCGGCGTGGTGTCAAATATTCTGACAATGACGCGCGTTGATAAGACGGGAAATACAGCCTCTTTTTCGTAAACAATGTTTTTAAAAATTGACCTAGTGACCTTTATTTTGACCCAATATGACCTTTATACGAAAATTATCGAGACCTTATCGAAATATCTATTTTGACCAAGTTCCGCAAAGATCGGATGAAAAAAGCTGCATCCATGGCGTAAACAAGGTTTTAACTAGTGACCCAGATTTTGCACCTGGTATGATACACATTCGAACTTGTCTGAGATTTAATCAAGTTTATATATCCGACCAATTTTCAGAGGCATTGGTATAAAATTGTGATTTATAAAGTAAAAACAAAGTGTTTGTTGAGGACGGACGACGTACAGCCCACCTAATATAATTGCTCACATTTTATGCCCAGGCGAGCTAACAAACTAATCATGAACAAGCAAACAGATCTCTTTTTTTTGTAACCACAGGGCTTTTATTACATACGATCAATTTCAATCAAACAGACGTCTAAAACGGGTGCTGTGAATGATCGTGTATTATGAATTTGAGTTGAAATATTATAGTCAAAGAACGTTATTGATTGGCCGATCTTCCGGGTTGTCATGACCTTGACAGAAGGTATAGCACCGCTAATGAACCCGGAATGTTAACCTGATTCAGAATAACGGAAATAACCAGGATTAATCTGGTTAATCGTATGATCTATAATAAAATGAAAGGAATTTCGGTATTATTAATCAAAACGTAACTAGTTTTAGCAAGTAGTTTATGAATGGTACAGACAAAGAAAGAATATATTAAGAGGTCTTCTTTAAATAGCCAGTGGGGCGATATTGATCTAGTTGTATTGTGTCAGTCTCTCGCACAAAAGGTAGATAGTGGGTTCGAAAAGGTATTTTGGCCCTTCTAACTAAAAGAAATAGTTTGGGTTACTGCCAATGAAACGGACTGTCTTTACAAAAATAAAAACCGAAAGTCAGTCGACAGCAGCGTGATCAAGCAGTGGTATGTAAACAAATTATCGCGAATATTGCCTTCTTACAACATGAAATCAGCTTTGAGAACCTTTAAACTTAAGTTGCCGCTAAACGCGATAATTCACATATAAAGCAGAACATGTCGCATAAGCGCCAGGTGGGAAGCGGAACAAAGAGCTTGTACGCCAGGTGTGAAGCGGGACATTTTACATATATGCCAGGGTTGAAGCGGGACATGTATGCCAGGGCTGAAGCGGTACATTTTATATGTTCGCCAGGGCTGAAGCGGGACATGTTATATGTATGCCAGGGCTGAAGCGGGACATGTTACAGGTATGCCAGGGGTGAAGCGAGACATGTTACATGTATACCAGGGGTGAAGCGGTACATGCTACATGTATACCAGGGCTAAAGCGGGACATGTTACAGGTATGCCAGGGGTGAAGCAGGACATGTATGCCAGGGCTGAAGCGATACATGTTACATGTACGCCAAGGCTAAAGCGGGACATGTTACATGTACGCCAGGGCTGAAGCGGGACATGTTACATGTATGCCAGGGCTGAAGCGTGACATGTTACAGGTTTGTCAGGGATGAAGCGGGACATGTTACATGTATGTCAGGGCTGAAGCGGTACATGTTACATGTATGTCAGGGCTGAAGCGGAACGTGTTACATGTATGCCAGGGCTGAAGCGGAACGTGTTACATGTATGCCAGGGCTAAAGCGGAACGTGTTACATGTATTCCAGGGCTGAAGCGGGAAATGTTACATGTACGCAAGGGCTGAAGCGGAACATGTAACAAGTATGCCAGGGCTGAAGCGGAACATGTATGCCAGGGCTGAAGCGGGAAATGTTACATGTACGCCAGGTCTGAAGCGGAACATGTTGCAAGTATGCCAGGGCTGAAGCGGTACATGTTACATGTATTCAATGAGAGAAGCGGTACATGTTACATGTACGTTAGGGGTGAAGCGGTATATGTTACATGTATGCCATGGGTGAAGAGGTACATGTTACATGTATGCCATGGGTGAAGAGGTACATGTTACATGTATGCCATGGGTGAAGAGGTACATGTTACATGTATGCCATGGGTGAAGCGGTATATGTTACATGTATGCCAGGGGTGAAGAGGTACATGTTACATGTATGCCATGGGTGAAGAGGTACATGTTACATGTATGCCATGGGTGAAGAGGTACATGTTACATGTATGCCATGGGTGAAGAGGTACATGTTACATGTATGCCATGGGTGAAGAGGTACATGTTACATGTATGCCATGGGTGAAGCGGTATATGTTACATGTATGCCAGGGGTGAAGAGGTACATGTTACATGTATGCCATGGGTGAAGAGGTACATGTTACATGTATGCCAGGGGTGAAGCGGTACATGTTACATGTATGCCAGGGGTGAAGCGGTACATGTTACATGTATGCCAGGGGTGAAGCGGTACATGTTACATGTATGCCAGGGGTGAAGCGGTACATGTTACATGTATGCCAGGGGTGAAGCAGTATATGTTACATGTATGCCAGGGGTGAAGCGGTATATGTTACATGTATGCCAGGGGTGAAGCGGTACATGTTACATGTATGCCAGGGGTGAAGCGGTACATGTTACATGTATGCCAGGGGTGAAGCGGTACATGTTACATGTATGCCAGGGGTGAAGCGGTACATGTTACATGTATGCCAGGGGTAAAGAAGAACATGTAACATGTATGTCAGTGGTGAAGCGGTACATGTTACATGTATGTCATGGGTAAAGCGGTACATGTTACATGTATGCCAGTGGTGAAGCGGTACATGTTACATGTAAGCCAGGGGTGAAGCGTGCATGTTACATGTATGCCAGGGGTGAAGCGTGCATGTTACATGTATGCCAGGGCTAAAGCGGAACGTGTTACATGTATTCCAGGGCTGAAGCGGGAAATGTTACATGTACGCAAGGGCTGAAGCGGAACATGTAACAAGTATGCCAGGGCTGAAGCGGAACATGTATGCCAGGGCTGAAGCGGGAAATGTTACATGTACGCCAGGTCTGAAGCGGAACATGTTGCAAGTATGCCAGGGCTGAAGCGGTACATGTTACATGTATTCAATGAGAGAAGCGGTACATGTTACATGTACGTTAGGGGTGAAGCGGTATATGTTACATGTATGCCATGGGTGAAGAGGTACATGTTACATGTATGCCATGGGTGAAGAGGTACATGTTACATGTATGCCATGGGTGAAGAGGTACATGTTACATGTATGCCATGGGTGAAGCGGTATATGTTACATGTATGCCAGGGGTGAAGAGGTACATGTTACATGTATGCCATGGGTGAAGAGGTACATGTTACATGTATGCCATGGGTGAAGAGGTACATGTTACATGTAAGCCAGGGGTGAAGCGGTACATGTTACATGTATGCCAGGGGTGAAGCGTGCATGTTACATGTAAGCCAGGGGTGAAGCGTGCATGTTAAATGTATGATGGGGATGCGGCGGTTCATGTTTCATGTATGTCAGGGGTGAAGCAGTACATGTTACATGTATGATGGGGATGCAGCGATTCATGTTTCATGTATGTCAGAGATGCAGCGGTTCATGTTTTATGTATGATGGGGATGCAGCGGTTCATGTTTCATGTATGTCAGGGATGCAGCGGTTCATGTTTCATGTATGCCAGGGGTGAAGCGGTACATGTCACATATATTCAATGAGTGAAGCAGTACCAGTTGCATGTATGCCAGGGCTGAAGCAGTACATGTTACATGTATGCTAGGGCTGAAGCAGTACATGTTACATGTATGTCAGAGGTGAAGCGGTACATGTTACATGTATGCCAGAGGTGAAGCGGTACATGTCATATGTATTCAATGAGTGAAGCTGTGCCAGTTGCATGTATGCTAGGGCTGAAGCAGTACATGTTGCATGTATGCCAGGGCTGAAGCAGTACATGTTACATGTATGCTAGGGCTGAAGCAGTACATGTTACATGTATGCCAGAGGTGAAGCGGTGCATGTTACATGTATGCCAGGGGTGAAGAGGGACATGTTACATGTATGCCAGGGGTGAAGCGGTACATGTTACATGTTTGCCAGGGCTGAAGCGGGACATGTTTGCCAGGACCGAAGCGGTACATGTTACATGTACGTCAGAGCTGAAGCGGAAAATGTTTCAGGTATGCCAGGGGTGAAGCGGTACATGTTACATGTAAGCCAGGGCTGAAGCGGTACATATTACATGTATGCCAGGTGTGCAGAGGGACATGTTACATGTATGCCAGGTGTGCAGAGGGACATGGTACATGTATGTCAGGACTGAAGCGGTTCTTGTTACATGAATGCCAGGAGTGAAGAGGGACATGTTACATGTATGCCAGGGCTGAAGCGGTACATGTTACATGTTTGCCAAGAGTGAAGAGGGACATGTTACATGTATGCCAGGGCTGAAGCGGTACATGTTAAATGAATGCCAGGGCTGAAGCGGTACATGTTTCATGAATGCCAGGTGTGAAGAGGGACATGTTACATGTACACCAGGGCTGAAGCGGTTCTTGTTACATGAATACCAGGTGTAAAGAGGGACCTGTTACATTTACACCAGGGCTGAAGCGGGACATGTTTCATGAATGCGAGGTGTGAAGAGGGACATGTTACATGTATGCCAGGGGTGAAGTAGTACATGTTACATGTATGCCAGGGCTTAAGCGGTACATGTTACATGTATGCCAGGGGTGAAGCGATACATGCTACATGTATGTCAGAGGTGAAGCGGTACTCATTACATGTATGCCAGGGGTGAAGCGGTACGAGTTACATGTATGCCAGGGCTGAAGCGGTACATGTTACATGAATGCCATGGGTGAAGCGGTACATGTTACATGTATACCAGGGGTGAAGCGGTACATTTTACATGAATGCCATGGGTGAAGAGGTACATGTTACACGTATGCCAGAAGTGAAAAGGTACATATTACATGTATGCCAGGGGTGATGCGGTACGTGTTACATGTATGTCAGGGGTGAAGCGGTACGTTTTACATGCACGCCAGGGGTGAAGAGGTACGTGTAACATGTATGTCAGGGGTGAAGCGGTACATATTATATGTATGCCAGAGGTGAAGCGGTACGTGTATCATGTATGCCAGCGGTGACGCGGTACAGATTACATGCATGCCAGGGGTAAAAAAGTACATGTTACATGTATGCCAGGGGTGAAGCGGTACATGCTATATGTAGGCCAGGTGTGAAGCGGTACATGTTACATGTATGCCAGAGGTAAAACAGGACATGTTTCATGTAGACAGAGGTGAAACGGGACATGTTTCATGTATGCCAGAGGTGAAGAAGTGCATGCTATATGTATATCAGGGCAGAAGTGGTACATGTTACAAGTATGCAAAGGGTGAGGAGGTACATGCTTCATATATGCCAGTGCTGGAGCTGGACATGTTACTATATGCCAGGGCTAGAGAGGGACATGTTACATATATGCCAGGGATGAAGCTTGACATGTCACATGTATGCTAGGGCTGAAGCGGTACATTTTACATGTACGCCAGGGGTGAAGCGGTACATGCTTCATGAATACCAGAGGTGAAGCGGTACATGTTACTTGTATACCAGAGGTGAAGCGGTACATGTTTCATGAATGCCAGGGCTAATGCGGTACATGCTAGGTACATGTCACATATATGCGATGGGTGAAGCGGTACATGTTACATGAATGCCAGGGCTGAAGCGGTACATGTTACATGTATGCCAGGGGTGAAGCGTGACATGTCACGTGTATGCCAGAGCTGAAGCGGTACACCTTACATGTACGACAGGGATGAAGCGGTGCTTGTTACATGTATGCCAGGGGTAAAGCGGTTCATGTTACATATATGCCAGGGGTGAAGCGTGACATGTCACGTGTATGCCAGAGCTGAAGCGGTACACCTTACATGTACGACAGGGATGAAGCGGTGCTTGTTACATGTATGCCAGGGGTGAAGCGGTACATGCTGCATGTATGCGTGGGGTGAAGCGGTTCATGTAACATGTATGCCAGGGGTGAAGCGGTACATGCTACATGAATGCCAGAGGTGAAGCGGTACATGTGACATGAATGCCAGTGCTGAAGCGGTACATGTTACATGTATTCCAGTGGTAAAGCGGTACATATATTATGTATGCCATGGCTGAAGCGGTACATGTTACATGTATGCCAGAGTTGTAGGAGTACATGTTACATAATTATGTCAGAACTAAGGCAGTACATTTTGCATGAATGCCAGGAGTAAAGTGCTACATGTTACAAGTATGCTAAAGGTAAGGCGGGACATGTTACATGTATGCCAGAGGTGAAGTGGTACATGTTACATAATAATGTCAGAACTAAGGCCGCACATTTTGCTTGAATGCCAGGAGTGAAGTGCTACATGTAACAAGTATGCCAGAGGTAAGCCGGGACATGTTGCATGTATGCCAGAGATGAAGCTAGACATGTTGCATGTATGCCAGGGTTGAAGAGGTACATGCTACATGTATGCCAGGGGAGAAGTGGTACATATTACATGAATGCCAGGGCTGAAGCGGAACGTGTTACATGTATGGCAGGGCTGAAGCGGTTCATGTTACATGAATGCCAGGGGTGAAGCGGTACATGCTACATGAATGCCAGTGGTGAAGCGGTACATGTTACATAAATGCCAGGGCTGAAGTGGTACATGTTACATGTACACCAGGGTTTAAGCGGGACATGTATGCCAGGGCTGAAGCGGTACATGTTACATGAATGCCAGGTGTTATGCGGTACATATTACATGTATGCCGGGGATGAAGCGGTACATGTTACATGTATGCCAGAGGTGAAGCGGTACATGTTACATGTATGCCAGGCGTGAAGCGGTTCATGTTACATGTATGCCTGGGGTGAAGCGGTTCATGTTACATGTATGCCAGGGGTGAAGCGGTTCATGTTACATGTATGCCAGGGCTGAAGCGGTACATTTTACATGTATGCCAGAGGTGTAGCAGTACATGATACATAATTATTTCAGAACTAAGGCGGCACATCTTGCATGAATGCCAGGAGTGAAGTGCTACATATTACAAGGATGCCAAAGGTAAGGCGGGAAATGATACATGTATGCCAGGGGTGAAGCGGTACATGTTACATAATAATGTCAGACCTAAGGCGGCACATTTTGCATGAATGCCAGGAGTGAAGTGCTTCATGTTAAAAGTATGCCAGAGGTAAGGCGGGACGTGTTGCATGTATACCAGAGATGAAGCAAGACATGTTGCATGTATGCCAGGGTTGAAGAGGTACATGCTACATGTATGCCAGGGCTGAAGCGGTACGTGTTTCATGTATGCCGGGGCTGAAGCGGTACGTGTTTCATGTATCCAATGAGTGAAGCGGTACATGCTACCTGTATGTCAGGGGTAAAACAGGACATGTTTCATGTAGACAGAGGTGAAACGGGACATGTTTCATGTATGCCAGAGGTGAAGAAGTACATGCTATATGTATATCAGGGCAGAAGTGGTACATGTTACAAGTTTGCCAAGTGTGAGGAGGTACATGCTTCATGTATGCCAGTGCTGGAGCTGGACATGTAACTATATGCCAGGGCTAGAGAGGGACATGTTACATATATGCCAGGGATGAAGCTTGACATGTCACATGCATGCTAGGGCTGAAGCGGTACATTTTACATGTACGCCAGGGGTGAAGCGGTACATGCTTCATGAATACCAGAGGTGAAGCGGTACATGTTACTTGTATACCAGAGGTGAAGCGGTACATGTTTCATGAATGTCAGGGCTAATGCGGTACATGCTAGGTACATGTCACATATATGCGATGGGTGAAGCGGTACATGTTACATGAATGCCAGGGCTGAAGCGGTACATGTTACATGTATGCCAGGGGTGAAGCGTGACATGTCACGTGTATGCCAGAGCTGAAGCGGTACACCTTACATGTACGACAGGGATGAAGCGGTGCTTGTTACATGTATGCGATGGGTGAAGCGGTACATGTTACATGAATGCCAGGGCTGAAGCGGTACATGTTACATGTATGCCAGGGGTGAAGCGTGACATGTCACGTGTATGCCAGAGCTGAAGCGGTACACCTTACATGTACGACAGGGATGAAGCGGTGCTTGTTACATGTATGCCAGGGGTGAAGCGGTTCATGTTACATATATGCCAGGGGTGAAGCGTGACATGTCACGTGTATGCCAGAGCTGAAGCGGTACACCTTACATGTACGACAGGGATGAAGCGGTGCTTGTTACATGTATGCCAGGGGTGAAGCGGTACATGCTGCATGTATGCGTGGGGTGAAGCGGTTCATGTAACATGTATGCCAGGGGTGAAGCGGTACATGCTACATGAATGCTAGAGGTGAAGCGGTACATGTGACATGAATGCCAGTGCTGAAGCGGTACATGTTACATGTATTCCAGTGGTAAAGCGGTACATATATTATGTATGCCATGGCTGAAGCGGTACATGTTACATGTATGCCAGAGTTGTAGGAGTACATGTTACATAATTATGTCAGAACTAAGGCAGTACATATTGCATGAATGCCAGGAGTAAAGTGCTACATGTTACAAGTATGCTAAAGGTAAGGCGGGACATGTTACATGTATGCCAGAGGAGAAGTGGTACATGTTACATAATAATGTCAGAACTAAGGCCGCACATTTTGCTTGAATGCCAGGAGTGAAGTGCTACATGTAACAAGTATACCAGAGGTAAGCCGGGACATGTTGCATGTATGCCAGAGATCAAGCTAGACATGTTGCATGTATGCCAGGGTTGAAGAGGTACATGCTACATGTATGCCAGGGGAGAAGTGGTACATATTACATGAATGCCAGGGCTGAAGCGGAACATGTTACATGTATGGCAGGGCTGAAGCGGTTCATGTTACATGAATGCCAGGGGTGAAGCGGTACATGCTACATGAATGCCAGAGGTGAAGCAGTACATGTTACATGTATGCCAGAGGTGAAGCGGTGCATGTTACATGTATGCCAGGGGTGAAGAGGGACATGTTACATGTATGCCTGGGTTGAAGCGGTACATGTTACATGTTTGCCAGGGCTGAAGCGGGACATGTTTGCCAGGACCGAAGTGGTACATGTTACATGTACGTCAGGGCTGAAGCGGAAAATGTTTCAGGTATGCCAGGGGTGAAGCGGTACATGTTACATGTAAGCCAGGGCTGAAGCGGTACATATTACATGTATGCCAGGTGTGCAGAGGGACATGTTACATGTATGCCAGGTGTGCAGAGGGACATGGTACATGTATGTCAGGACTGAAGCGGTTCTTGTTACATGAATGCCAGGAGTGAAGAGGGACATGTTACATGTATGCCAGGGCTGAAGCGGTACATGTTACATGTTTGCCAAGAGTGAAGAGGGACATGTTACATGTATGCCAGGGCTGAAGCAGTACATGTTACATGAATGCCAGGGCTGAAGCGGTACATGTTTCATGAATGCCAGGTGTGAAGAGGAACATGTTACATGTACACCAGGGCTGAAGCGGTTCTTGTTACACGAATGTCAGGACTGAAGCGGTTCTTGTTACATGAATACCAGGTGTAAAGAGGGGTCTGTTACATTTACACCAGGGCTGAAGCGGGACATGTTTCATGAATGCGAGGTGTGAAGAGGGACATGTTACATGTATGCCAGGGGTGAAGTAGTACATGTTACATGTATGCCAGGGCTTAAGCGGTACATGTTACATGTATGCCAGGGGTGAAGCGATACATGCTACATGTATGTCAGAGGTGAAGCGGTACTCATTACATGTATGCCAGGGGTGAAGCGGTACGAGTTACATGTATGCCAGGGCTGAATCGGTACATGTTACATGAATGCCATGGGTGAAGCGGTACATGTTACATGTATACCAGGAGTGAAGCGGTACATTTTACGTGAATGCCATGGGTGAAGAGGTACATGTTACACGTATGCCAGAAGTGAAAAGGTACATATTACATGTATGCCAGGGGTGATGCGGTACGTGTTACATGTATGTCAGGGGTGAAGCGGTACGTTTTACATGCACGCCAGGGGTGAAGAGGTACGTGTAACATGTATGTCAGGGGTGAAGCGGTACATATTATATGTATGCCAGAGGTGAAGCGGTACGTGTATCATGTATGCCAGCGGTGACGCGGTACAGATTACATGCATGCCAGGGGTAAAGAAGTACATGTTACATGTATGCCAGGGGTGAAGCGGTACATGTTATATGTAGGCCAGGTGTGAAGCGGTACATGTTACATGTATGCCAGAGGTAAAACAGGACATGTTTCATGTAGACAGAGGTGAAACGGGACATGTTTCATATATGCCAGAGGTGAAGAAGTGCATGCTATATGTATATCAGGGCAGAAGTGGAACATGTTACAAGTATGCAAAGGGTGAGGAGGTACATGCTTCATATATGCCAGTGCTGGAGCTGGACATGTTACTATATGCCAGGGCTAGAGAGGGACATGTTACATATATGCCAGGGATGAAGCTTGACATGTCACATGTACGCTAGGGCTGAAGCGGTACATTTTACATGTACGCCAGGGGTGAAGCGGTACATGCTTCATGAATACCAGAGGTGAAGCGGTGCATGTTACTTGTATACCAGAGGTGAAGCGGTACATGTTTCATGAATGCCAGGGCTAATGCGGTACATGCTAGGTACATGTCACATATATGCGATGGGTGAAGCGGTACATGTTACATGAATGCCAGGGCTGAAGCGGTACATGTTACATGTATGCCAGGGGTGAAGCGTGACATGTCACGTGTATGCCAGAGCTGAAGCGGTACACCTTACATGTACGACAGGGATGAAGCGGTGCTTGTTACATGTATGCCAGGGGTGAAGCGGTTCATGTTACATGTATGCCAGGGGTGAAGCGTGACATGTCACGTGTATGCCAGAGCTGAAGCGGTACACCTTACATGTACGACAGGGATGAAACGGTGCTTGTTACATGTATGCCAGGGGTGAAGCGGTACATGCTGCATGTATGCGTGGGGTGAAGCGGTTCATGTAACATGTATGCCAGGGGTGAAGCGGTACATGCTACATGAATGCCAGAGGTGAAGCGGTACATGTGACATGAATGCCAGTGCTGAAGCGGTACATGTTACATGTATTCCAGGGGTAAAGCGGTACATATATTATGTATGCCATGGCTGAAGCGGTACATGTTACATGTATGCCAGAGTTGTAGGAGTACATGTTACATAATTATGTCAGAACTAAGGCAGTACATATTGCATGAATGCCAGGAGTAAAGTGCTACATGTTACAAGTATGCTAAAGGTAAGGCGGGACATGTTACATGTATGCCAGAGGTGAAGTGGTACATGTTACATAATAATGTCAGAACTAAGGCCGCACATTTTGCTTGAATGCCAGGAGTGAAGTGCTACATGTAACAAGTATGCCAGAGGTAAGCCGGGACATGTTGCATGTATGCCAGAGATGAAGCTAGACATGTTGCATGTATGCCAGGGTTGAAGAGGTACATGCTACATGTATGCCAGGGGAGAAGTGGTACATATTACATGAATGCCAGGGCTGAAGCGGAACGTGTTACATGTATGGCAGGGCTGAAGCGGTTCATGTTACATGAATGCCAGGGGTGAAGCGGTACATGTTACATGAATGCCAGAGGTGAAGCGGTACATGTTACATAAATGCCAGGGCTGAAGTGGTACATGTTACATGTACACCAGGGTTTAAGCGGGACATGTATGCCAGGGCTGAAGCGGTACATGTTACATGAATGCCAGGTGTTATGCGGTACATATTACATGTATGCCGGGGATGAAGCGGTACATGTTACATGTATGCCAGAGGTGAAGCGGTACATGTTACATGTATGCCAGGCGTGAAGCGGTTCATGTTACATGTATGCCTGGGGTGAAGCGGTTCATGTTACATGTATGCCAGGGGTGAAGCGGTTCATGTTACATGTATGCCAGGGCTGAAGCGGTACATTTTACATGTATGCCAGAGGTGTAGCAGTACATGATACATAATTATGTCAGAACTAAGGCGGCACATCTTGCATGAATGCCAGGAGTGAAGTGCTACATATTACAAGGATGCCAAAGGTAAGGCGGGAAATGATACATGTATGCCAGGGGTGAAGCGGTACATGTTACATAATAATGTCAGACCTAAGGCGGCACATTTTGCATGAATGCCAGGAGTGAAGTGCTTCATGTTAAAAGTATGCCAGAGGTAAGGCGGGACGTGTTGCATGTATGCCAGAGATGAAGCAAGACATGTTGCATGTATGCCAGGGTTGAAGAGGTGCATGCTACATGTATGCCAGGGCTGAAGCGGTACGTGTTTCATGTATGCCGGGGCTGAAGCGGTACGTGTTTCATGTATCCAATTTGTGAAGCGGTACATGCTACCTGTATGTCAGGGGTAAAACAGGACATGTTTCATGTAGACAGAGGTGAAACGGGACATGTTTCATGTATGCCAGAGGTGAAGAAGTACATGCTATATGTATATCAGGGCAGAAGTGGTACATGTTACAAGTTTGCCAAGTGTGAGGAGGTACATGCTTCATGTATGCCAGTGGTGGAGCTGGACATGTAACTATATGCCAGGGCTAGAGAGGGACATGTTACATATATGCCAGGGATGAAGCTTGACATGTCACATGTATGCTAGGGCTGAAGCGGTACATTTTACATGTACGCCAGGGGTGAAGCGGTACATGCTTCATGAATACCAGAGGTGAAGCGGTGCATTTTACTTGTATACCAGAGGTGAAGCGGTACATGTTTCATGAATGCCAGTGCTAATGCGGTACATGATAGGTACATGTCACATATATGCGATGGGTGAAGCGGTACATGTTACATGAATGCCAGGGCTGAAGCGGTACATGTTACATGTATGCCAGGGGTGAAGCGTGACATGTCACGTGTATGCCAGAGCTGAAGCGGTACACCTTACATGTACGACAGGGATGAAGCGGTGCTTGTTACATGTATGCCAGGGGTGAAGCGGTTCATGTTACATATATGCCAGGGGTGAAGCGTGACATGTCACGTGTATGCCAGAGCTGAAGCGGTACACCTTACATGTACGACAGGGATGAGGCGGTGCTTGTTACATGTATGCCAGTGGTGAAGCGGTACATGCTGCATGTATGCGTGGGGTGAAGCGGTTCATGTAACATGTATGCCAGGGGTGAAGCGGTACATGCTACATGAATGCCAGAGGTGAAGCGGTAAATGTGACATGAATGCCAGTGCTGAAGCGGTACATGTTACATGTATTCCAGTGGTAAAGCGGTACATATATTATGTATGCCATGGCTGAAGCGGTACATGTTACATGTATGCCAGAGTTGTAGGAGTACATGTTACATAATTATGTCAGAACTAAGGCAGAACATATTGCATGAATGCCAGGAGTAAAGTGCTACATGTTACAAGTATGCTAAAGGTAAGGCGGGACATGTTACATGTATGCCAGAGGAGAAGTGGTACATGTTACATAATAATGTCAGAACTAAGGCCGCACATTTTGCTTGAATGCCAGGAGTGAAGTGCTACATGTAACAAGTATGCCAGAGGTAAGCCGGGACATGTTGCATGTATGCCAGAGATGAAGCTAGACATGTTGCATGTATGCCAGGGTTGAAGAGGTACATGCTACATGTATGCCAGGGGAGAAGTGGTACATATTACATGAATGCCAGGGCTGAAGCGGAACATGTTACATGTATGGAAGGGTGAAGCGGTTCATGTTACATGAATGCCAGGGGTGAAGCGGTACATGCTACATGAATGCCAGAGGTGAAGCGGTACATGTTACATAAATGCCAGGGCTGAAGTGGTACATGTTACATTTACACCAGGGTTTAAGTGGTACATGTTACATGTATGCCTGGGGTGAAGCAGTTCAAGTTACATGTATGCTTCAGGGGTGAAACGGAACATGTAATTTGTACACAAGGGGTCAATCAGGACATGTTGCATGTTCACCACGGGTTAAGATGAATAAGTAACATGTCAATCGGGTTTGAATATGGACATACAACATGTACAACAAGGTGTTTCGGGACATCCTGCATATACGCTAGAGGTAAATCGGGACATGTTACATTTGCGCCAGGGGTGAAGCCGTGAAAGGGAGAAGAGGTATCAAGAGCTCACTGCGATGTTACATTTGTACTTATAAGTTTCTAAAGCTTTACTTCAACTCTATTAGTTCCAGTCCACAGATTTCCCGATGTTCTTTCAAAATAAACAAGCTCTTGACATAGCAAGAAATAAAACACCGTTAAAGTGCTTCTGGCAATCGGTATTTTGGGTTGCCGTTATTTGGCAATAAAGACAAACACAAAGGTTGCATGACAACACACTGGCCTGTGGGATGACATAGATTATAAACTAGGAAGTGACTTGCAGAATTTTCCACCCTTCTAACGATTCAATGATCTCTTCAAAACCATCCTTCAAATTGTTAGAATTCTATAATTTGAAACTCTCTGAAAGTTCACATATCAGGAAGTCCATTCCATAATAGGTATTGTTATGGTCTCTTCAACACCAGCCCTATAAATTTTAAGAATTCCAAAATAAGAAATTCTCTGAAATATGATTTATTTGGTATTTCACAATCAAGTGTTTGGTTCACAAAAGACCCAATCAAAAAGTTGCCTAATAAACGCGATAAGATTAACATAAAACGCATGCCAATGTACTCGGGCACCCCTTAAATAAGAGGTCTTATTAATTAACAAATTAAACAGTAAAAGTAAAAGAAAGCCTGTGGCCAGGAAAAAGATCAGACTAATATCGAGCGCTATTCAAGGAAGTGAACTTTTTAGAGTCACGTTGTTTAATGTTAACATCTCATTGACTGTCAGTTAAAACGCTTTATTCTACGGATCTCACTATGGCGTACATGCGGCGAGTTGAGTACGGGTTGAAGGACACGAGCCGGTCGGTGACGGTTCCGGCGGACCCGGCCGCCAAACTCATGTACTACCTGGACTCTATGTGCACCGTGCTGAAGTTGGACGACAACAGCGACATCAACGAGCTCCGACAATTTCGGAACTACTCATATTTGACGCACTCGGACCGGAACGTTCTCATGCACCTTTGTCTGCTTCTCAAACCGGATATCCTGCTGAACAAGTGCATCTTCCAAAACGACGCCCTGTGTGGAAACATGGCAAACAAGTTTTACGACCTGGAGGCTGTCCGAAACAACCTGCTTGTCGCCGGAAGTGTGGTGATCGGCGGCCGAACCCGCCAGGTAACCAAGATCATGACGTTCAAGATGTCGTGGCTCCAGGCAAACTGGTCGTCACCGATGCAGGTGCTAGCGGCACGGCAGGAACAGGAACGCCTACAGATACTTAGGCGACAACAGACTGGCCAGTCCTGTGCCATCCTCTAGAGTCCGGTACACACGGATATGTTTGGACTGATTCCGAACAATTAAAGTTGGATATAGTGTTGATATTTAAATTTACTATATGTTGCTGTATGCCGGCTTCCCAAAGAAAATAGCATCCCGTGCAAACCGTCCATTGAACTTTGTACGTCTCATTGCTGCTTTGTATTTTTTTTTCTGTTGACTGTTTGGATATGTTTGATTATAAGTATCTCTCATGTGTTTCCGGTACGAAAAGAAAACAAACGACCCGAGGGCACGCGCGAAAGCCGTAAACGAGGTTTGTCGAGTTACCGGCCACGCAGCGCCGCACGAGGGTCGGATCTTTTAATCCGGACCAGAAAAACACTATATATTTATATATATTTCTTCTTCCATATCTTAAATTAAAAATTCGTGGAAAAATTGAATTAGAAAACGCAGTTTTGTTCTTTTTACCAAAAAGCGCGTGCGACGTTGTTTACTGACGTCATAAAGGGCAGTTATTTTAAATTACTATTAACGTCAAATAGCTCCTCTAAAAACGCGTTTTTACGATTATTTATTTTCAATTTTAATTAAAAGTCTTGCATACCTATTTTATTGCGCTTTATTGAAATGGCATGAAATACTTTTCATAAACCATACAATGAATGAAATAAGAAGTGGTGCGTTGTAACACGTCACTCATCTTGCATGGGGGCTGAAAGACGGGTTTTTCTGGCACACCGGATAGGCATTTCCAGTGGATTCAGTCGTCCTGGAAAACTCCATCAAGCACCCCCATGCCAGATGAGTCACGCACTGTGACGTAATATTTTTTATTTCTTTGCCTATAAACTTTATGTAACCATAATTATGAAATTTCAGTAGATGAGCTCCATAAACATTAACTTTACAAAAATACACATTCAAAACAAAACATTAAAAGGCGTGATACTGAAGGAACTTCTTGACGTATACAGTGAATAAAAATTACTGCGCGCAATGACGTCAGTATACATAATCGCATGCGCTTTTGGTTGAATAACAAAAATGCTCTTCTTCATGTACTTTTTCACATCATTTATTAAAGGTATGCCAGATAAAATATCAATCATGTGCTTCCGGTCCAGATAGAAAAATCCGACCCTCGGGCACGCTGCGTAGCTAGTAACCCGGCAAGCCTCGTTAGGTGGCAACGCAGGTGCCCTTGGATCGGATTTGTCTATCCGGACCAGAACCAACTGTAAGATATTATTATTCCAGCACTGGTCACATGGCCGGAAACACACGTCCGGCGTGCAAGACATCGTTATTCTAAAATTGTGCTATCTTATGGCGTTTAACCATTTACTTAGCATGCCTTGACTGATTTAAGTTATTGAATGTCACTTTTCGAGGACATTTGTGTGTAAACACAAAACAAGGTAACATACAATGAAAATACAAACACACAAACGGTTCTCTCCTTAAGGGAGATAATTACTGCCTGACTCGACACATAGTGCCATTGAAGTTTTATCCCCCTTCTTGAAAATTCAAAGAGACAACGGTTAAAATTGTTGAATATTTGGAAATGTAAGGTATGGCACTGTACATATGGATACGTTATACTTTTACCGAACATTTAACGTTGGATATAGCGTTGATATTCAAACTTATTTACTTCTTCCCCAAGAAAATAACATCACGTGCAAACCGGCCATTGAACTCAATGTGTCTCATTATTCGCGGCTTTGTATTATTTTTTTTCTGTTGAGGAACTTTCGAATATGTTTGATATCGTTATTCTATAATTGTATAATCTCATTAAACCATTCACTTAGCATGCCTTGACTTATTTAAGTTATATAATGTCACTTTGCGAGGTAATTAACACAAAACATGGTTACAGTACCGTGCCATGAAATATAAGCACACATGCGGTTCTCTCATTTGTTAAGGGAGGTAATTTCTGTCTGACTCGACACATGGTGATTGTAGTATTATTCCCCTTATTGATTTTTTTAAAGCTACAGTGGTTTTGTTGAATATTTGGAAATGTAAAGTTTTTGCAATAACTGGGAGAGGTCTTTTACATTTGCACCCCATAATGTGTGAAAGGAAAGGCGCTAATGTAATTTATTCTGAAAATCATCATTTACATAAGCTGTTTAATTATATTTACACTCAAATAAATTGCAACATATAAGCTGGGACTTCAAAAGTGAGGTCGTAATATTTCGCTTGGTTCGACAAGAAAAATATTCACAGCGAAATATTGAACAATGTTTGTAATCAAAAGAATTCATGTTATGTAGGTTTCGAAATAAAATTGAAACACATTACTACAATATCACTGCCACGAATTATCGAAAAACTTATCCAGCTATTTTAAATGGGTTTTTTTCGTGATTTTGGTGCTATTACAGTCCATCGTTCATCAAATCCATCATTTATGTCCTGTGAGCAAGAGGTGTTCGTGACAATGGCCCTTGACTTTCAAGACTTTTAATAACCAGATAAAACATACATGTGAAAATACAGGTCCGTTACCATAAAACCTATCGTAAAATATTATTACATAAAGTATGATAATAGTGTTGGGAGTTGTTGCATAAAGGCAGCCTTCCACTATGTACAGCCCTGATGATTTCCGGGTTCAACTTTGATAGTTTCGGGAACTTTTCGGGATCATTTATCAATAAAATGAGCGAATCTTTGCCATCAGGCAACGAAAGGTTGCGATATAAACGCCGAAACTTATACGAAGTCGCTAAAAGATTAAGAACAGGCATTTAGAAGATGCCGAGTTAATGGTGATGAGTTCCCGAACGTCCCGAATGGTTGCCGTTGGTTTGCCAAAGATACCGTCGCTGTCCCGAACAAATTATTCGGCGTCCATATGTTAATACTTTTTAATTTGGATGCCGTTTTTTCGATCCCGATCTGGCCCCGCAGTGACAAGAAGGTTTCCGCAAGTGTTAAGGCAGGAGAAGGAAGGGAACCAGATCGTCGCGAAGAAATATCATCATTCCGATTTTGCGTATTTCACTCAAGGGAACTCTACGCGGTCCTATTGGACGACAGGTCTGTCGAGTTATCTTGTCACACAAATAAGCTCACATATAATATAAAAAAGAGAAAAAGAGTTCATGTCTTAAGGTTTGATTATCATTATATGTTGTAAAAGGTGATTGTTTTTTTTAGTCTGTACTTGTAGGCAAAAATAGCAATTTATTACCGTAACGATTGTGATAAATATAATTATGTAAAAAATGAGCGATGAATGAACTATTTCTTTTCTCTCAAAACAACGGACAGAGGCGTTTTCAGGTTCTAAGAAATCTGAGATCCGTTTTTAGGTTAAAAGGAGTTTTAATTGTTTTTATAAGAAGGCATTTTTGTGTTCCTAACCCTGTGGGAGGTTGATAAGGTTTTGGAACTGTGTGGAGTAGTGTTTTAGAGATAAAAAGGAAACGTGTTTTTTAAACAATGGATAAAGATGTTATCTTATCGATCATATTGTTGCTGACTCCAGTTGGGCTCAAGAGTTTTGTTAGAATGTGTCCACGTGTTAAAATAATGATTGCCCACGAAACCAAATACAAGAAAGACCAAGCACTACTGATACGTAAACCAACAACAACAACAACAACAACAACCATTATTTGTCATGGTAACATTTGCTACAATAGACTATAAACTACGATAAAGCAGCGGCAAACAAGATGGTAGTGAATATTTCGTAACAATACATTTGCCTAGATATTTCTATGCTATCGTAGTGAAATTACTACGCATTATAATAATGTTAACATGTGCAACTGAAATAAAGCTTTAAACACGTATTTGTGTGTTCAGTGACATTGGTTCGACTGACTAAATAACTACAGGTGTGAGTCCTAGCTATGACGTTAGATGAGATGTGGGATGTGTGTCAGTCTCTCTCCCCAGGAACCCCCAAATTGGGCAGTGAACATGTCATGGGAAATTTTTATCCTCCCCAAGACAAAATTGACTAATTTAGTCTGAAAGGGCATAAACACCAGGTGATACAATTGCAAGAAAAAAGAAAAATCGTCAAAAACTTACATAACATTTATAACTTGGAGTACAACGGATTGACTCTTATTAACACTGATGTATCACATCGCTTACGACACATGCACCTTGGCAGTTTTTGCGCATTTATCCAATTCGAAATTAAGTGGGTTTCAATCCAAGTAAATATATAAATAACGTCAGTGTCTTTATCTGTACTCATCACATGCCAAATATACACACAGCATGCCGGAGGGGTTAAGGGGGACTCCGGCCAGAAAAAATAACAATTTCATAGACGAAATGAATGAAATGAATGTATTTTTTACTCTTTTTTCCGATTTTCTTTTTTGAGTGAGGAAGGGGGGTTGGGGGCGCCGCGCCCTCTGGATCAGCTAGCGGTAAACTCATTATCATTTTACAATGTAAACCATGCGCATACATCAAGCCATTTTTATTACTTGGGTTAAGAAAACAACACGACACTCAACATTCAAAAGATAAATGTCGAACTAGCTTTGGACATTCGACTCTCAAAAATGGATGTCGTACTGGCATTGGGCATGTGGGCAATGTCGTATGTTTAGCTAACTCCACACAGCTTGTTAATATATTTACTCACATCTGTTTTTCTGCACTAGTCTATTCAGGGGGTCCAACGTGTTTTGTGTTTTCCGATTTTTACGTGAGGGAAATGTGTGATGCGGAATTAAATGGCGATGTTCGAAGAGATTTTGGTGTTTTGGGAGGATATTTTCACCTGGTAAGTAAGTTTTACCACTTTTCTCGCAATATAAATACGCATACCCGGAGGCCGCACGTGTTAGCTTCTATCAGTTTTCTATCTGCTATTGTTTGGAAAATTTACATCCGTTTCACGCTGATTAATCGAAATAAGCTTACAAATCTTTTTCGGAAATATTTTGCTGATATAATAGCATCTAGCTGGTAGCAAATTCAAGGTAATTTGATTGTTAAACACCAAGGGTTATACGTTTGGAAGCTGAATGGTTTGCGATTATCGCGCTGGCCCCTCCCACGAGTTGTAATAAACGCCAAAAATGCCCCATTCAGACTAAAAGTTGTTCCAATTTACTCAGGGGAGTACCCCAAAACCTATCTGTCAACGTTTAAAATCAAACAAATTTTGGTTCTGAGGTTGAGGCACAAGTAAAAAAGGTTACGCGTTTAAGTTACACCCCCATTAACAACTAATCCTGGATCCGCTCGATAGGTGTCATTTTCGGTTTCAGAACGCGCGGCAGACTCCACGCACTTTAACCAACCCAACAGCGTTCATACCCCAGAAATGACATCAGTCCAGCAATTCATTCCTTTTTTTAAACTAAGTACCTAATAAACTTTGAATATTTATAGCAAAAATATTTAAACAGAAAATTAAATCAGGTACGGCTACACTGCATTGGCGGGTCTCATATAGTTATAAATACAATCGAGATACATTTTCATGTCTTGATTAGCTTTTGACATTCGGTTGCCACGAATAATCCTTTGAAATCATACAAATGATGTTGATACTAGTTCTACGTAAAGCTTGTACATATTGCAATTTCTTCATTTTCAAAGAAGGAACACTCTAAATCTATAAGACCAGATCAGTACCAGAAACGCATACAGTTTGAAAAAAGCAATGTATGACATAACAAATAGCTAATATACTGTGGTATTGTGCGAAATATACCTCATACAAGAAGCCATCCAGGTAAACGCTAGCTTAAGCAGACATTATCAAGTCGGGTAATTGATAAACTGATAACATTCATCTCCCATATATGACAGCATTTGATGTATAGTCCCTGAGCACAAACCCACCCCGGGGCGTCGAACTCATACAAACGAGCCATTATTCGCAGACCATTGTAGAGGTGTTTTACTAAATGAGTCGTTAATATCACTTACAATCGGAATATTTTCCCGCCATTTCGGTTCCGAACATTACAGCACAAAGAGAAACTTGACAATGAGATCAACCACTATGACAACAGGTGCGAGGTTGAGAAGGTGAGTATTATGTTATCTACACATGTCAAGTCAACACAAGTTAATGGAATTGTAGAATCACTTTTGTATCCTCCATAATTATATTCTTACAGTTTAACATTGGACACATATATATGGGACAAACTAACGGCTATGCCTTGGCCTCTTGCGTAAAACCACAGTGTGGCAATTGTGTGGGGGCACCACTACAATGTATTTATAGGTCGTGGACATATGTGTAAAGGTCGTGGCCTCTGGTAATTTGAGAGGGCACCATTATTATTGGTGTAAACGCGTGGCCTCGGGTAATGTGTGAGCGCACCACTACAATGTGTACATGTCGTGGCCATGTGTGTAAAGGTCATGGCCTCGGGTAATGCGTGGGGGCACCACTACAATTGGTGTAAAGGTCGCGGACATAAGAGTGAAGGTCGTGCCTTCGGGTAATGTGTAGGGGCACCACTTTAATAATTGTAAGGTCGCGGACATATGTGTAAAGGTCGTGGCCTCGGGTAATGTGTGAGGGCGCCACTACCATATATGTTAAGGACGTGGTATCGGGTCAAGTGGGAATAAAAACAAATAATGTACTATAATAGCTATTCATATAATTAATTAGACTTATGGTATTTTTTTAACAGAAACAGGTAATTAAAGTGTACTATAAACTAATACACCCCTCCCCCAATTTTATGCGCCGCAATATATTCTTTCTAAAATATGGGTTTCTGAGTTCCATAAAATGCTCGACATCGAGAATACTAATGCACCAGTCAATTGTTACCACGTCCCCCCCCCCCCCAGGTCCGGGGGTATACCGGAGATAGCCGGGTTAATGGGCCGTGTTTTTACAATCCAGGTTGCCCCGCAGTGCCGGGTGAATGCGGTGGTTTTGTCTTCACGCCAAATATAGCGGGGAATGGTCCTTACCTAGAGTCCCTTGGGTGCGGGAGCATTTGGCGGGGGTTTCACGAGCTGTTCGTCACCGCAGGGCGGGGACTTTGCCCGGGCTTGGCTGGACCGCAAGTCAAAGTCCCCGCTATTCCCCGGACCTGGGGGGGGGGCGTGGTTACAATTGACTGGTGCATAATACTCCTGTTTAATCCCATTAGCCGTAGTCGTTCTTTGTTATGAATTGATTCTTAATGCAAACTAAAAAAAACAACAGATGGCATGGAGTTGGCGGTAATTTTGGTTTCTTTCGTTTTGAATATAGACCTTCATCGATTTAGTTCTGTTGGAAGAAACGTTGTTAATATCTGTGTAGTATTGTCACATCATAAACAAATTCATGTTTCTCAATTATTGGACAAAACTAAAAATTGAAATTGAATCGAACCGTATTCATCTAAGATATCACACACACCGTAGGGGATGTGAATTGTTGATTTGGCAAGAGTTTTATGTATATACTGTGAACCAATAACCGGAAGTTTTGCTTAATGACATCGTAACCTCAATTGTGCATAACAACGCTGAAAATCTCACTGATGTCTTGTGTATTACGGGCTCGAGTCCTCTACATATTTAGGTTTCGATTTATCGTCAGAACGTTGAAGGAATACATTTCGGGAATTAAGCCTCGACCTCGAACAATCCGCAGTTCTCGAGATATCGCCTGCTCGAGGAATCGCCTGCTCGAGGTATCGCCTGCTCGAGGAATCACCTGCTCAAGGAATCGCCTGCTCGAGGAGTCGCCTGCTCGAATCGCCTGCTCGAGGTATCGCAGATTTACTGTATTTTCATTCGGCAAAGGGCGTTTTGGTATATTTTAAGTAATGGTCAAACATTTTTAGATCTGGACATAAATGTGACAAAATCAAATTCCAGAATGAGGATTTTACCGATTGATGTTAATATGTTAAAAAACGTTAACATTAAACTTGAATCGGTATGTAAAAGTTAACTTTACGCGGATATTTATAAATAAAACTCCTTACGAAGAAAAAACAGACTCGCGCCTTACGTTGCAGTTAATTTATTTTCGCATTATTTTTGTCATAATCTTTGACATCTCATTGTGTTTTATAATTCATGATATACCTGCCCCTCACCCTCTTATCACACGGAAACACATTGGCACAGACCAGACTCGTGAACTGAAAATAAAGATGCTGGATTGGAAAAACCTCGAATTTAGCATCTTTGTAATCTAAAGCATATTATTCCAACTCGCACAGTATATACCAGTATAGGGTATCGGGCGTATCGGGCGTAGCCTTTTGACTTGCGCCCCTACCGGAATCTAACTCTATTTGGTTTAAAGTGTTGGTAGGTGGTTTGAGATAACCTCGCCAAGAAAAAGTTAACAATTTCTAGTCAAAAATGGTGCATTTAGGGTATATTTTAGTATTCATTTAGTATCATCATCATCATCATCATCATCATCATCATCATCATCATCATCATTATTATTATTATTATTATTATTATTATTATTATTATTATTAACACCATCATCATCATCATCGTCATCATTATCATCATCATCATCATCATCATCATCATCATCATCATCATCTTATTATTATTATTATTATTATTATTATTATTATTATTATTATTATTATTATTATTATTATTATTATTATCATCAGCATCATCATCATCATCATCATCATCATCTCATTATTATTATTATTATTATTATTATTATTATTATTATTATTATTATTATTATTATTATTATTATAATTATTATTATTATTGATATTTTTGCTGTCGTCGAACGACCATTTCTTATATCCATTTGTTTAACTTAATATGTTGGGAATTCATATTTTTGTCATTATAGAATTAAATATCATTATACGTTATCTTATTGAAATAAAGTTCTTGTAAACAGCTGACCGATATTTTATAACATGTACAGTTGAATTTTGAAAAACATCAGGAATTTTCTATTTCAAGTTTCAAAAGTTCGAAGGGTATTTAGAAGAATTTATCAAACGCCTACATATTTAGATAACATGCACTCATAAAACACTCCTATGCTGACGGATTCAGATGTTATTTCTCTGATTAAATCAAAAAGGCATTACAATCCATCATACACATGCACGCCCATAGAAAATATCATTCTTGCATAACAGACATGCAGAGCTTGGTAATCTCTGTCTCGCCCACCTTGCGTGCTACAACGCGCCATTTCAGAATAGTACATTGATGGATAATAAAACGCGATTAAAAGTGTTTTAGGACGTCTGACATAGCCATAATTAGATATATCTAAAAAGGTACTACAAATTATTACTTCAAATGAAAGCGCGTCATAAGGTCTGTAAATTCTACGCTACTTGGTGACTGTTGAGATACAACATTTACATCGTCAAGTTCCACTCAAATTTGATAATGCAGGTTTGCGAGTGAAATATATTCACGTGTATACGTCCCGACGCTCGGGCACGCTTCGCGGCCGGTAGCAAAGTTTGCATGAAAGATACTTAAATTCTTATCTAACAGAAGTTACATAGGCTCATACTATCTCATCAATTACAGTGCTAGTAATGCGACAAGCCTGTTTATTTACACACAGCTCCTTTTAGTTGTATTTTTCACTTGCAATTGTCTTTATAGTGAAAATCCTATCAATTGTTTACTAAGTACATGTATAATGAAAGTTCATCATAACCAACTTTTGAAGCTATGTTTGAGGTTCTGCTTTAGCCAAGTTAAGAACTTAGTGCTGTTGCTATTTCAGGAGAACTAAGATGCCTAAGGAAGGAATGTATAAACTTCTACAACAATACGAATTTGGTTTTGACTGCAACACAGGGTGTTTTGAATATTTCATAGACTTTGACAACAGACTGCATATGTCCATATTGTCATAAATCTTTCTTACACATCTTATATCCTCTTCTTATCATGAATCTTTCCTAAATATTCTAAAACATATATCTTAAGTCATGCAAAAACATACTGTAATACAATGGAAACTATAAACACAGTAACCTAATCCGTTGAAAGGCACACTGCTATGGCAAAACAGACACTGAACGACATACACACTCCGTACTACAGAACGGGCAAGCCACATAATTATACATTAACATATCTTTATAAATATATGTTTGGGTAACCACCAGCGAAATAGGAGTTTACTTGAGTTTAAAATAGTTTATGGATATCAAACCTCACCCTGGTCCGCATATTTGTCCCAAGACTACCACAGTCTAATGCCGAGCGCCAGGCAAGGGAGCTACAAGGTGTCCCAAGACTACCACAATCTAATGCCGAGCGCCAGGCAAGGGAGCTACAAGGTGTCCCAAGACTACCACAATCTAATGCCGAGCGCCAGGCAAGGGAGCTACAAGGTGTCCCAAGACTACCACAGTCTAATGCCGAGCGCCAGGCAAGGGAGCTACAAGGTGTCCCAAGACTACCACAGATTAATGCCGAGCGCCAGGCAAGGGAGCTACAAGTTGCCCCAAGACTACCACAGTCTAATGCCGAGCGCCAGGCAAGGGAGCTACAAGGTGCCCCAAGACTACCACAGTCTAATGCCGAGCGCCAGGCAAGGGAGCTACAAGTTGTCCCAAGACTACCACAGTCTAATGCCGAGCGCCAGGCAAGGGAGGTACAAGTTGTCCCAAGACTACCACAGTCTCATACCGATCGCCAGGCAAGGGAGCTACAAGTTGTGCCAAGACTACCACAGTCTCATACCGATCGCCAGGCAAGGGAGCTACAAGTTTTCCCAAGACTACCACAGTCTAATGCCGAGCGCCAGGCAAGGGAGCTACAAGTTGTCCCAAGACTACCACAGTCTAATGCCGAGCGCCAGGCAAGGGAGCTACAAGTTGTCCCAAGACTACCACAATCTAATGCCGAGCGCCAGGCAAGGGAGCTACAAGGTGTCCCAAGACAACCACAGTCTAATGCCGAGCGCCAGGCAAGGGAGCTACAAGGTGTCCCAAGACTACCACAGATTAATGCCGAGCGCCAGGCAAGGGAGCTACAAGTTGCCCCAAGACTACCACAGTCTAATGCCAAGCGCCAGGCAAGGGAGCTACAAGGTGCCCAAAGACTACCACAGTCTAATGCCGAGCGCCAGGCAAGGGAGCTACAAGTTGTCCCAAGACTACCACAGTCTAATGCCGAGCGCCAGGCAAGGGAGGTACAAGTTGTCCCAAGACTACCACAATCTAATGCCGAGCGCCAGGCAAGGGAGCTACAAGGTGTCCCAAGACTACCACAATCTAATGCCGAGCGCCATACAAGGGAGGTACAAGTTGTCCCAAGACTACCACAGTCTAATGCCGAGCGCCAGGCAAGGGAGCTACAAGGTGTCCCAAGACTACCACAGTCTAATGCCGAGCGCCAGGCAAGGGAGGTACAAGTTGTCCCAAGACTACCACAATCTAATGCCGAGCGCCAGGCAAGGGAGCTACAAGTTGTCCCAAGACTACCACAGTCTAATGCCGAGCACCAGGCAAGGGAGCTACAAGTTCTCCCAAGACTACCACAGTCTAATGCCAAGCGCCAGGCAAGGGAGCTACAAGGTGTCCCAAGACTACCACAATCTAATGCCGAGCGCCAGGCAAGGGAGCTACAAGTTGTCCCAAGACTACCACAGTCTAATGCCAAGCGCCAGGCAAGGGAGCTACAAGGTGTCCCAAGACTACCACAATCTAATGCCGATCGCCAGGCAAGGGAGCTACAAGTTGTCCCAAGACTACCACAGTCTAATGCCGAGCGCCAGGCAAGGGAGGTACAAGTTGTCCCAAGACTACCACAGTCTAATGCCGAGCGCCAGGCAAGGGAGCTACAAGCTGCCCCAAGACTACCACAGTCTTATGCCGATCGCCAGGCAAGGGAGCTACAAGCTGCCCCAAGACTACCACAGTCTAATGCCAAGCGCTAGGCAAGGGAGGTACAAGCTGCCCCAAGACTACCACAGTCTAATGCCAAGCGCCAGGCAAGGGAGGTACAAGTTGTCCCAAGACTACCACAGTCTAATGCCGAGCGTCAGGCAAGGGAGGTACAAGTTGTCCCAAGACTACCACAGTCTAATGCCGAGCGCCAGGCAAGGGAGGTACAAGTTGTCCCAAGACTACCACAGTCTAATGCCGAGCGCCAGGCAAGGGAGGTACAAGTTGTCCCAAGACTACCACAGTCTAATGCCGAGCGCCAGGCAAGGGAGGTACAAGTTGTCCCAAGACTACCACAGTCTAATGCCGAGCGCCAGGCAAGGGAGGTACAAGTTGTCCCAAGACTACCACAGTCTAATGCCAAGCGCCAGGCAAGGGAGCTACAAGTTGTCCCAAGACTACCACAGTCTAATGCCGAGCGCCAGGCAAGGGAGCTACAAGTTGCCCCAAGACTACCACAGTCTAATGCCGAGCGCCAGGCAAAGGAGCTACAAGTTGTCCCAAGACTACCACAGTCTAATGCCGAGCGCCAGGCAAGGGAGGTACAAGTTGTCCCAAGACTACCACAGTCTAATGCCGAGCGCCAGGCAAGGGAGCTACAAGTTGCCCCAAGACTACCACAGTCTAATGCCGAGCGCCAGGCAAGGGAGCTACAAGTTGTCCCAAGACTACCACAGTCTAATGCCGAGCGCCAGGCAAGGGAGCTACAAGTTGTCCCAAGACTATCACAGTCTAATGCCGAGCGCCAGGCAAGGGAGCTACAAGTTGCCCCAAGACTACCACAGTCTAATGCCGAGCGCCAGGCAAGGGAGGTACAAGTTGTCCCAAGACTACCACAGTCTAATGCCGATCGCCAGGCAAGGGAGCTACAAGTTGTCCCAAGACTACCACAGTCTAATGCCGATCGCCAGGCAAGGGAGCTACAAGTTGTCCCAAGACTACCACAATCTAATGCCGATCGCCAGGCAAGGGAGCTACAAGTTGTCCCAAGACTACCACAGTCTAATGCCGAGCGCCAGGCAAGGGAGCTACAAGTTGCCCCAAGACTACCACAGTCTAATGCCGAGCGCCAGGCAAGGGAGCTACAAGTTGTCCCAAGACTACCACAGTCTAATGCCGAGCGCCAGGCAAGGGAGCTACAAGTTGTCCCAAGACTACCACAGTCTAATGCCGAGCGCCAGGCAAGGGAGCTACAAGTTGTCCCAAGACTACCACAGTCTAATGCCGAGCGCCAGGCAAGGGAGCTACAAGTTGTCCCAAGACTACCACAGTCTAATGCCAAGCGCCAGGCAAGGGAGGTACAAGGTGTCACAAGACTACCACAGTCTAATGCCGAGCGCCAGGCAAGGGAGCTACAAGTTGTCCCAAGACTACCACAGTCTAATGCCGAGCGCCAGGCAAGGGAGGTACAAGTTGTCCCACGACTACCACAGTCTAATGCCGAGCGCCAGGCAAGGGAGTTACACGTTGTCCCAAGACTACCACAGTCTAATGCCGAGCGCCAGGCAAGGGAGCTACAAGTTGTCCCACGACTATCACAGTCTAATGCCGAGCGCCAGGCAAGGGAGCTACACGTTGTCCCAAGACTACCACAGTCTAATGCCGATCGCCAGGCAAGGGAGCTACACGTTGTCCCAAGACTACCACAGTCTAATGCCGAGCGCCAGGCAAGGGAGCTACAAGTTGTGCCAAGACTACCACAGTCTCATACCGATCGCCAGGCAAGGGAGCTGCAAGTTGTGCCAAGACTACCACAGTCTCATACCGATCGCCAGGCAAGGGAGCTACAAGTTGTCCCAAGACTACCACAGTCTAATGCCGAGCACCAGGCAAGGGAGCTACAAGTTGTCCCAAGACTACCACAGTCTAATGCCGAGTGACAGGCAAGGGAGGTACAAGTTGTCCCAAGACTACCACAGTCTAATGCCGAGCACCAGGCAAGGGAGGTACAAGTTGTCCCAAGACTACCACAGTCTAATGCCGAGCGCCAGGCAAGGGAGCTACAAGTTGTCCCAAGACTACCACATTCTAATGCCGATCGCCAGGCAAGGGAGCTACAAGTTGTCCCAAGACTACAACATTGTTATGCCGATCGCCAGGCAAGGGAGCTACAAGTTGCCCCAAGACTACCACAGTCTAATGCCGATCGCCAGGCAAGGGAGCTACACGTTCTCCCAAGACTACCACAGTGTTATGCCGAGCGCCAGGCAAGGGAGCTACAAGTTGTCCCAAGACTACCACAGTCTAATGCCGAGCGCCAGGCAAGGGAGCTACAAGTTGTCCCAAGACTACCACAGTCTAATGCCGAGCGCCAGGCAAGGGAGCTACAAGTTGTCCCAAGACTACCACAGTCTAATGCCGAGCGCCAGGCAAGGGAGCTACAAGTTGTCCCAAGACTACCACAGTCTCATACCGAGCGCCAGGCAAGGGAGCTACAAGGGAGCTACAAGTTGTCCCAAGACTACCACAGTCTAATGCCGAGCGCCAGGCAAGGGAGCTACAAGTTGTCCCAAGACTACCACAGTCTAATGCCAAGCGCCAGGCAAGGGAGCTACAAGTTGCCCCAAGACTACCACAGTCTAATGCCGAGCGCCAGGCAAGGGAGCTACAAGTTGTCCCAAGACTACCACAGTCTAATGCCGATCGCCAGGCAAGGGAGCTACAAGTTGTCCCAAGACTACCACAGTCTAATGCCGATCGCCAGGCAAGGGAGCTACAAGTTGTCCCAAGACTACCACAGTCTCATACCGATCGCCAGGCAAGGGAGCTACAAGTTGTCCCAAGACTACCACAGTCTAATGCCAAGCGCCAGGCAAGGGAGGTACAAGTTGTCCCAAGACTACCACAGTCTCATACCGAGCGCCAGAAAAGGGAGGTACAAGTTGTCCCAAGACTACCACAGTCTAATGCCGAGCGCCAGGCAAGGGAGCTACAAGTTGTCCCAAGACTACCACAGTCTAATGCCAAGCGCCAGGCAAGGGAGCTACAAGTTGTCCCAAGACTACCACAGTCTAATGCCGAGCGCCAGGCAAGGAAGCTACAAGTTGTCACAAGACTACCACAGTCTGATGCCAAGCGCCAGGCAAGGGAGCTACAAGTTGCCCCAAGACTACCACAGTCTAATGCCAAGCGCCAGGCAAGGGAGCTACAAGTTGTCCCAAGACTACCACAGTCTAATGCCGAGCGCCAGGCAAGGGAGCTACAAGTTGTCCCAAGACTACCACAGTCTAATGCCGATCGCCAGGCAAGGGAGCTACAAGTTGTCCCAAGACTACCACAATCTAATGCCGATCGCCAGGCAAGGGAGCTACAAGTTGTCCCAAGACTACCACAGTCTAATGCCGATCGCCAGGCAAGGGAGCTACAAGTTGCCCCAAGACTACCACAATCTCATACCGAGCGCCAGGCAAGGGAGCTACAAGTTGTCCCAAGACTACCACAATCTCATGCCGAGCACCAGGCAAGGGAGGTACAAGTAGTCCCAAGACTACCACAGTCTAATGCCGAGCACCAGGCAAGGGAGCTACAAGTAAGCCCAAGACTACCACAGTCTAATGCCGAGCGCCAGGCAAGGGAGCTACAAGTTGTCCCAAGACTACCACAGTCTAATGCCGAGCGCCAGGCAAGGGAGCTACAAGGTGTCCCAAGACTACCACAGTCTAATGCCGAGCGCCAGGCAAGGGAGCTACAAGGTGTCCCAAGACTACCACAGTCTAATGCCGAGCGCCAGGCAAGGGAGCTACAAGTTGTCCCAAGACTACCACAGTCTAATGCCGAGCGGCAGGCAAGGGAGCTACAAGTTGTCCCAAGACTACCACAGTCTAATGCCGAGCGCCAGGCAAGGGAGCTACAAGTTGTCCCAAGACTACCACAGTCTAATGCCGAGCGCCAGGCAAGGGAGCTACAAGTTGTCCCAAGACTACCACAGTCTAATGCCGATCGCCAGGCAAGTGAGCTACAAGTTGTCCCAAGACTACCACAATCTAATGCCGATCGCCAGGCAAGGGAGCTACAAGTTGTCCCAAGACTACCACAATCTAATGCCGATCGCCAGGCAAGGGATGCCGAGCGCCAGGCAAGGGAGCTACACGTTGTCCCAAGACTACCACAGTCTAATGCCGAGCGCCAGGCAAGGGAGCTACACGTTGTCCCAAGACTACCACAGTCTAATGCCGAGCGCCAGGCAAGGGAGCTACAAGTTGTCCCAAGACTACCACAGTCTAATGCCGAGCGCCAGGCAAGGGAGGTACAAGGTGTCCCAAGACTACCACAGTCTAATGTCGAGCGCCAGGCAAGGGAGCTACAAGTTGTCCCAAGACTACCACAGTCTAATGCCGAGCGCCAGGCAAGGGAGCTACAAGTTGTCCCAAGACTACCACAGTCTAATGCCGAGCGCCAGGCAAGGGAGCTACACGTTGTCCCAAGACTACCACAGTCTAATGCCGAGCGCCAGGCAAGGGAGCTACAAGTTGTCCCAAGACTACCACAGTCTAATGCCGAGCGCCAGGCAAGGGAGCTACAAGTTGTCCCAAGACTACCACAGTCTAATGCCGAGCACCAGGCAAGGGAGCTACAAGTTGTCCCAAGACTACCACAGTCTAATGCCGATCGCCAGGCAAGGGAGCTACAAGTTGTACCAAGACTACCACAGTCTAATGCCGATCGCCAGGCAAGGGAGCTACAAGATGTGCCAAGACTACCACAGTCTCATACCGAGCGCCAGGCAAGGGAGCTACAAGTTGTCCCAAGACTACCACAGTCTCATACCGAGCGCCAGGCAAGGGAGCTACAAGTTGTCCCAAGACTACCACAGTCTAATGCCGAGCACCAGGCAAGGGAGGTACAAGTTGTCCCAAGACTACCACAGTCTAATTCCGAGCGCCAGGCAAGGGAGGTACAAGTTGTCCCAAGACTAACACAGTCTAATGCCGAGCGCCAGGCAAGGGAGGTACAAGTTGTCCCAAGACTACCACAGTCTAATGCCGAGCGCCAGGCAAGGGAGGTACAAGTTGTCCCAAGACTACCACAGTCTAATGCCGAGCGCCAGGCAAGGGAGCTACAAGTTGCCCCAAGACTACCACAGTCTAATGCCGAGCGCCAGGCAAGGGAGCTACTAGTTGTCCCAAGACTACCACAGTCTAATGCCGAGCGCCAGGCAAGGGAGCTACAAGTTGTCCCAAGACTACCAAAGTCTAATGCCGAGCGCCAGGCAAGGGAGCTACAAGTTGTCCCAAGACTACCACAGTCTAATGCCGAGTGCCAGGCAAGGGAGCTACAAGTTGTCCCAAGACTACCACAGTCTAATGCCGAGCGCCAGGCAAGGGAGCTACAAGTTGTCCCAAGACTACCACAGTCTAATGCCGAGCGCCAGGCAAGGGAGCTACAAGTTGTCCCAAGACTACCACAGTCTAATGCCGAGCGCCAGGCAAGGGAGCTACAAGTTGTCCCAAGACTACCACAGTCTAATGCCGAGCGCCAGGCAAGGGAGCTACAAGTTGTCCCAAGACTACCACAGTCTAATGCCGAGCGCCAGGCAAGGGAGCTACAAGTTGTCCCAAGACTACCACAGTCTAATGCCAAGCGCCAGGCAAGGGAGCTACAAGTTGCCCCAAGACTACCACAGTCTAATGCCGATCGCCAGGCAAGGGAGCTACAAGGTGTCCCAAGACTACCACAGTCTAATGCCGATCGCCAGGCAAGGGAGCTACAAGTTGTCCCAAGACTACCACAGTCTAATGCCGATCGCCAGGCAAGGGAGCTACAAGTTGTCCCAAGACTACCACAGTCTCATACCGAGCGCCAGGCAAGGGAGCTACAAGTTGTCCCAAGACTACCACAGTCTAATGCCGAGCGCCAGGCAAGGGAGGTACAAGTTGTCCCAAGACTACCACAGTCTCATACCGAGCGCCAGGCAAGGGAGCTACAAGTTGTCCCAAGACTACCACAGTCTAATGCCGAGCGCCAGGCAAGGGAGCTACAAGTTGTCCCAAGACTACCACAGTCTAATGTCAAGCGCCAGGCAAGGGAGCTACAAGTTGTCCCAAGACTACCACAGTCTAATGCCGAGCGCCAGGCAAGGGAGCTACAAGTTGTCCCAAGACTACCACAGTCTGATGCCAAGCGCCAGGCAAGGGAGCTACAAGTTGCCCCAAGACTACCACAGTCTAATGCCAAGCGCCAGGCAAGGGAGCTACAAGTTGCCCCAAGACTACCACAGTCTAATGCCGAGCGCCAGGCAAGGGAGCTACAAGTTGTCCCAAGACTACCACAGTCTAATGCCTATCGCCAGGCAAGGGAGCTACAAGTTGTCCCAAGACTACCACAATCTCATACCGAGCGCCAGGCAAGGGAGCTACAAGTTGTCCCAAGACTACCACAATCTCATGCCGAGCACCAGGCAAGGGAGCTACAAGTAGTCCCAAGACTACCACAGTCTCATGCCGAGCACCAGGCAAGGGAGCTACAAGTTGTCCCAAGACTACCACAGTCTAATGCCGAGCGCCAGGCAAGGGAGCTACAAGTTGTCCCAAGACTACCACAGTCTAATGCCGAGCGCCAGGCAAGGGAGCTACAAGGTGTCCCAAGACTACCACAGTCTAATGCCGAGCGCCAGGCAAGGGAGCTACAAGTTGCCCCAAGACTACCACAGTCTAATGCCGAGCGCCAGGCAAGGGAGCTACAAGTTGCCCCAAGACTACCACAGTCTAATGCCAAGCGCCAGGCAAGGGAGCTACAAGTTGTCCCAAGACTACCACAGTCTAATGCCGATCGCCAGGCAAGGGAGCTACAAGTTGTCCCAAGACTACCACAGTCTAATGCCGATCGCCAGGCAAGGGAGCTACAAGTTGTCCCAAGACTACCACAATCTAATGCCGAGCGCCAGGCAAGGGAGCTACAAGTTGCCCCAAGACTACCACAGTCTAATGCCAAGCGCTAGGCAAGGGAGCTACAAGTTGCCCCAAGACTACCACAGTCTAATGCCGATCGCCAGGCAAGGGAGCTACAAGTTGTCCCAAGACTACCACAATCTAATGCCGATCGCCAGGCAAGGGAGCTACAAGTTGTCCCAAGACTACCACAGTCTAATGCCGAGCGCCAGGCAAGGGAGCTACAAGTTGTCCCAAGACTACCACAGTCTAATGCCGAGCTCCAGGCAAGGGAGCTACAAGGTGTCCCAAGACTACCACAGTCTAATGCCGAGCGCCAGGCAAGGGAGCTACAAGTTGTCCCAAGACTACCACAGTCTAATGCCAAGCGCCAGGCAAGGGAGCTACAAGTTGTCCCAAGACTACCACAGTCTAATGCCGAGTGCCAGGCAAGGGAGCTACAAGTTGTCCCAAGACTACCACAGTCTAATGCCGAGCGCCAGGCAAGGGAGCTACAAGTTGTCCCAAGACTACCACAGTCTAATGCCGAGCGCCAGGCAAGGGAGCTACACGTTGTCCCAAGACTACCACAGTCTAATGCCGAGCGCCAGGCAAGGGAGCTACACGTTGTCCCAAGACTACCACAGTCTAATGCCGAGCGCCAGGCAAGGGAGCTACAAGTTGTCCCAAGACTACCACAGTCTAATGCCTATCGCCAGGCAAGGGAGCTACAAGTTGTCCCAAGACTACCACAATCTCATACCGAGCGCCAGGCAAGGGAGCTACAAGTTGTCCCAAGACTACCACAATCTCATGCCGAGCACCAGGCAAGGGAGCTACAAGTAGTCCCAAGACTACCACAGTCTAATGCCGAGCACCAGGCAAGGGAGCTACAAGTTGTCCCAAGACTACCACAGTCTCATACCGAGCGCCAGGCAAGGGAGCTACAAGTTGTCCCAAGACTACCACAGTCTAATGCCGAGCGCCAGGCAAGGGAGCTACAAGTTGTCCCAAGACTACCACAGTCTAATGCCGAGCGCCAGGCAAGGGAGCTACAAGGTGTCCCAAGACTACCACAGTCTAATGCCGAGCGCCAGGCAAGGGAGCTACAAGTTGCCCCAAGACTACCACAGTCTAATGCCGAGCGCCAGGCAAGGGAGCTACAAGTTGCCCCAAGACTACCACAGTCTAATGCCAAGCGCCAGGCAAGGGAGCTACAAGTTGTCCCAAGACTACCACAGTCTAATGCCGATCGCCAGGCAACGGAGCTACAAGTTGTCCCAAGACTACCACAGTCTAATGCCGATCGCCAGGCAAGGGAGCTACAAGTTGTCCCAAGACTACCACAATCTAATGCCGAGCGCCAGGCAAGGGAGCTACAAGTTGCCCCAAGACTACCACAGTCTAATGCCAAGCGCCAGGCAAGGGTGCTACAAGTTGCCCCAAGACTACCAAAGTCTAATGCCGATCGCCAGGCAAGGGAGCTACAAGTTGTCCCAAGACTACCACAATCTAATGCCGATCGCCAGGCAAGGGAGCTACAAGTTGTCCCAAGACTACCACAGTCTAATGCCGAGCGCCAGGCAAGGGAGCTACAAGTTGTCCCAAGACTACCACAGTCTAATGCCGAGCGCCAGGCAAGGGAGCTACAAGGTGTCCCAAGACTACCACAGTCTAATGCCGAGCGCCAGGCAAGGGAGCTACAAGTTGTCCCAAGACTACCACAGTCTAATGCCAAGCGCCAGGCAAGGGAGCTACAAGTTGTCCCAAGACTACCACAGTCTAATGCCGAGTGCCAGGCAAGGGAGCTACAAGTTGTCCCAAGACTACCACAGTCTAATGCCGAGCGCCAGGCAAGGGAGCTACAAGTTGTCCCAAGACTACCACAGTCTAATGCCGAGCGCCAGGCAAGGGAGCTACACGTTGTCCCAAGACTACCACAGTCTAATGCCGAGCGCCAGGCAAGGGAGCTACACGTTGTCCCAAGACTATTACAGTCTAACGCCGAGCGCCAGGCAAGGGAGCTACAAGTTGTCCCAAGACTATTACAGTCTAACGCCGAGCGCCAGGCAAGGGAGCTACAAGTTGTCCCAAGACTACCACAGTCTAACGCCGAGCGCCAGGCAAGGGAGCTACAAGTTGTCCCAAGACTACCACAGTCTAACGCCGAGCGCCAGGCAAGGGAGCTACAAGTTGTCCCAAGACTACCACAGTCTAACGCCGAGCGCCAGGCAAGGGAGCTACAAGTTGTCCCAAGACTACCACAGTCTAATGCCGAGCGCCAGGCAAGGGAGCTACAAGTTGTCCCAAGACTACCACAGTCTAATGCCAAGCGCCAGGCAAGGGAGCTACAAGTTGTCCCAAGACTACCACAGTCTAATGCCGAGCGCCAGGCAAGGGAGCTACAAGTTGTCCCAAGACTACCACAGTCTAATGCCGAGCGCCAGGCAAGGGAGCTACAAGTTGTCCCAAGACTACCACAATCTAATGCCGAGCGCCAGGCAAGGGAGCTACAAGTTGCCCCAAGACTACCACAGTCTAATGCCGAGCGCCAGGCAAGGGAGCTACAAGTTGTCCCAAGACTACCACAGTCTAATGCCGAGCGCCAGGCAAGGGAGCTACAAGTTGTCCCAAGACTACCACAGTCTAATGCCGAGCGCCAGGCAAGGGAGGTACAAGTTGTCCCAAGACTACCACAGTCTAATGCCGATCGCCAGGCAAGGGAGCTACAAGTTGTCCCAAGACTACCACAGTCTAATGCCGAGCGCCAGGCAAGGGAGCTACAAGGTGTCCCAAGACTACCACAGTCTAATGCCGAGCGCCAGGCAAGGGAGCTACAAGTTGCCCCAAGACTACCACAATCTCATGCCAAGCGCCAGGCAAGGGAGCTTCAAGTATCATATATTTACGTCTTTCTCTTTAAAGCACAAACAAAAACCGATGTTCTTTTTAAAAAAACAAAACAATAACACATTTTTATTACTAATATACCGGATCTATACAGATTTTACAAATAAAAAAGAAATATCTTGCAAAAGGAATATTTTCAAATTTACCAGCTGCAGTGTCATCACTATTATAGTTATTGTTTGAAACCAGGTAAGCCTTTGGTAGCACCGGGATATAAATACCGTCTCTACGAGACTAGCTTGTTTGCGGAGTTAAGGTTTGTAGTTCTACAAAATATCCTTAATGAATAATGTTGTACTAATAATATTTTGGACTATATGTCTGAACGCAAGTCGTAAGTTACAACAGTTAAGTCATTATATGTCTACATTTTCTTCATTGTCTGATGTTTTCAAAGAATGCAAGCACAATTAACATTAAAAAATGAACACTGAATAATTTATTGTTGTTTTAATTTGGGAATATTAACTACTTGAGTGCGTCCGTTTGCATTTCTGCAGGGTCAAGCCATATTGAACAAAACCAATGGTCCATCGAATTATGTGTTATTGACTCTGTTCATGTAAAACAGAATGATATGATAATACATGTGTATCGTGATATTGAAACATTCAATTGATAAAAAAACAAAACAATTCATAACATTTTAAAGAACCTTTCGTCGTGTGAATGAAATTGTAGCCACTAGTCTTTTGTTCCATAGTTAGATTCACAATCTTATAATATTTAAACGAAAGCCTCAAAGGATCCAAAAACATTTCTGATAACCTTTCGTGCAGTCCCGTCATATTTGATGACGTTTTCGATGAGGGCGTGATGTGAGTTTACCTTGGTCTTTTTTCAAAGAAGATGGCACCCTCTTGAGAACGTCACACCTGTCTGTGAAAGTATAGCCTTTTTTTCTTGTCACATTGGCGTTTTGATCCACGTCACACTTATGTCTGTGCCGTCAACAGTTGAAACATTAACTGTTGCAATTCAGAGAAACCCAAGAATTGTTTAAACTATAAACAATCGCCACTTAGCGAAGACAAATCTCGCAGAATAATAACAAGTCATTACCATAACGATATTAATTATATATAAAATGTTGAGCTATGGATGAAGCATTTGTTTTCTCACAAATCAACGGGGGGTTTCAGGTTCTGGATATTTGACAGGTCGGATAGAGTTTTGAAGTTTTTATACAACATTTTTGTTCTCACGGTTCATAACACTGTTGAAGTGAGTTTTTAAGTGATATAAATTGAAATACTTTTTATTTTAAGCTACCTGGCTCCAATTCCACAAAACTTCTTAAGCTTAACATTCTTTAGTTACTTATTTTAAGTCAAAATACATACTTAAATTGGATTTCGACTAATGGAAAATGGTTTGTTGCGAGTCTCATAAAGATAATTCCTATCTAAAGTATACTAAACTTTTAAAGAAGTCAATATTACCAAAAGTATTGAAAGACAAAAAAGTAAGCTTAGCTTAATCCTGTTAAAAGGGACTTGAGAAGTTTCGAGAAATTGGGGCCTGGTGTATTGATATCACATTATATGTTCGTGTTCATTCTTTTGGTGTCTGTTCGAGTTTGACCATTGATGTGTGAAAAACATATCTTTAACTTACTGAAGCAATGTCAGATTGTAATCAAATGCCAAATAAAAATTTGCACGTAAATACAAAATTTCATGTTAATGACTTTCATCATTTCTACCTTTTTTAATGGATTACCGAAAAGATAGAGTCAAAACGCAAAATCGTCAACATTCATCTTTCGCGGTGTTTTTATTGGTATATGATTCAATCATGCATACGCTGTATCTTGTTGTTATAATTTAAGTAGACAAAGTGGTCAAAATAGGGTTTCATGTACAAAACTGCGACAGAATACCATGTTGATACCCCAAAAAACAAAACAAGATTGAATACAAAAACAAATATTCGAAAACTAGAAAACGTGTTAGCTAAAACATATATTTAGCTGTTTCATATTAATATCAGTGTTAATAACGCATAAATTATCTTTCAACTCCGTTCAAGGGCGTAACTAGGCGTTCTCCAGTACAACTGGGTGTTGATTTTGGTAAAAATAAGCCGAAAACTGAGATCTCGAAATCAGGCATAAAAGTAAAAGGTACATGGGTGATCGTATATACATACACAAATACATTGGTTTAATATCTGCGTCCAGGTCGCTTGAACATATTTCTTTTATTGGTGTATTGTTAAAATATTCTTTCTGGAGAGGTCATCCCTCCCGTTTCCTACATAGGCCCTAACTAGGCCCTTGGCACAGAGGTGGTTAAAGCAAACCCACTCTATAAAAACTTCCGACATTTAACGAGTGGCGGCATCCCTGCCGTATCAGACCATGTACATTATCGTGATAGGTTTTAATCTTGTGACCATAACAACAATAACAACAATAACAATAACAACAACAACAACAACAACAACAACAATAACAACAACATCACAACAATATGCCTTAAAACAAGCTCCCCATACCGACGGTTTTAACAAACAAAGCTTATTGAAGTGTCATTTCCCGGTATATATCAGTTTCAGCTACACATTGCGCCATAAGTTCCAGTTAAGGTGACGGTTGTTTACTCTTCCGGTGCCGTTATTGACCTCTGACCGGGTCTTATGTACACAACCTCTTTCTTGGCTTCATTTAACAGCAAATTGCGGGATTGAGATTCTTAGTTTTTCTGATTTGTTTGAAAGGATCATGCTTCTTTGTTTATATACAACATGACAAAGGTTTAGTCCCCTGGAAATAATGAAGCTGTACGGTGATCATCGGAAAGGCTGGGGAGAAATGTAGAATGAAACCTGTTAAACATAATTATATTGTTTGATTATAACAATTTACCCCCAAACCAAGAATGCGGAAGATGTCAATGAAAATAAAATACATGTATTTTATAAAGCTTCAATATCTTTAATTCTTGTGCCACCTTTTGAAGTATTTTTAACAGAACAGAACATAACAGAACAAACAGTTTATTCGGCTTATACAAGAGTACATCGTCGTAATACATATAGTTACACATATAAACATGTCACGTTTCTAAACTTCGAAACAATATTATAAAATAGAATGTAATGAAGGCAAATAGTTGATGTAAATTGAATACAAAATAATTATTATGTTAACGTTGGCAGTGAGGGAAAGTTTCATAACTACTATATTAAGTTATATTATTTATAAGAGAGTTGCGTATAACAAATGCTTCTTTTATATATTTACAAATATTCATAACTTCATTTTTATCACATGATACCAATAATTGGTGGAATTTGAATACAGATGGATTAACATAGTAGAATCGTTTTATATAAGTTTTACGTAACTGACGATAACATGGACAAATACATATGAGGTGATATTCATCTTCTATGTCCCTACTATTACAACATAAACAATATCGCTCGTTACGAGGTATATTATTTTGTGCATAACGTCCTGTTTGTATTCTTAAAGGGTGTGCAGAAACTCTCAATCTAACAAAGTATAAACGTAAATTCTTTGGAACTAAATCTAAATATATTTCATAATCAAAGGAAGTTTTAAATATTCTATACATATCCAAAACAGAACTGTTACTAATAATACCATACCATTCTTGAATAAATGTATCTATAAGTCTACATTTAAATTCCTTTATAAATACATTAACATGTACAATATTTGGGTAATTAAATATATACAAAACCATAATCATTTAACAGTTTTTTAACCTTAGAAACCCACTTAATAAAACCCTTATTACAGTCTTCAATGGCCTGTTTATACACGGACTGTATTATAATGTTATTACTGTTGTAAATCTTAAACCAGTATCTAATAATTCTAACATATCGATTAATGCATAGAGGGTATCTACCTAGTTCTCCATACACTTTAGCATAACATGTGTTTATTTTAACATGTAACAAATGCTTACAAAATTTTAAATGTATACGTTCTATTTCTTTTGACTTACTAAAACCCCAAATTTCACAGGCATAATTCAATATTGAGCCAACAAAAGAATCAATTAATTGACAAAATATTTTAGGTTTAAGGTCGTATTGTTTGCATTTATATAATATTAAGTATTCATGGCCTTAAGGGCTTTTCCAAACAAATGCTCTTGATTCAATGTAAAACTTCCAGTGTATCATAGTACATAAATAATTAAAATTATCAACAACATCGATAGTAACCACCGAGCAATCTCAAACTGGTGTATGCAATGAGGAAATGTGAGATAAATGCTACAAACAGTTACTCAAATGCGCATGTTATGAGCATTCTGGTCCATGCTTATGAGGACTTTGATTAATGGTGGGACCAATATGTCTAGAAGCCAAGAATATTCGACAGCAAGTGCAGGGCGGGGGAGGTGAAGTTTCATCCACAATGCAAAAAGTTAATGTTATTATAATTTTATAATTTCGTGTTTGTTTATCATTAATTACCACAATCGAGCAAATGGCATTGGCAAAGGGATGGGTCTGGGTAAAGAAAGAAATGCTGGATCATGTCGGTGTACACCTCATGACATTTCCCTTCCTTTATCACTCGCTTCTACGCCTGTGTGAGGGCGGCAAGAAGATGTGTATGCAAAGGTCACGGTTTCGGGTAAAGTGGGGAATAAAAACAAATCATGTATTATAATTGATTTTAATCATTAGACTGGTATTTTTTCTTGGATTTCTCGGAGGCAGGTAGTTATTGTGGTGTATAAACTAATAATCCATCATTTTTATGATCCAAAGCCACAGGCGTCTGGGGAGGAATGCTGGGATTTTATCATCGCAATTCATCACTGCGAAAAATTGTTAAAGATTCCTCAGATGGTTTCATTATTTCAACATTTGCTCGACATTCTTGTTGTTATTTTAAAGAAATATTGCACAAAGTAAAAGATGTATATTTGATTTTAAGAAAGTATTTACAAAATGTATTATTGTTTTCGTTACTACGACCTGAGTAGTTTGCTGTTCAAACAAAATAACAAAATCTTCTTTCAATTGTGCTCGACTATGCTGAACATCTGCGTGATAAAATGTTTTTATTTGATGTTCTGTACCGGCAAAACGGGTATATCTGAAATAACGACCAAATCTTTTTAGAACTTGACATTAATTGCAAACTTTTTAATAGGACAACAGCAGAAAACTGGCACATATTTAAAAAGGTTCTTGTTAGTTCTCATTTTGACCAGAATTCGATAATGGTAACACACAAAACAAAGACAATAGCCTTGCAACTAATTTATTTTCCAATTATTGTGGTCATTATTTTTGACATTTCTTTGTGTGTATCTAATTCATAATTTCCCTTCTTGTCTACCTTTCTTACCACAATGAAACACATTATAACATTTCATTGACAACATAATTACTCGTAAAGATGAATATACCGGCACAGGTGGAAAACCACAACACTCCAACAAAGACAGTGGTTTTTATTTTTATTAACCTTAACAAAAACATTCGGCCACACTCCCTTAAAATATAACGAAGTTTAAAACATATGAAACATATGCCGGAAATAACAGTAATTATTTTATACAGTCAATGCTATTGAACCTTACATCGTTTCTTTCGTCGTCGTTATTGTTGTTCTTAACAACGATATGGTTGCCAACATCTCCCGCCTCGCGCACATATTAAAACAATACTTAAATAATATCCATTGTATATTAAGCTTCAAACACGTATACAAATTGCATTTCCATAATATCATCATTATATAATTCTAATTTATAAGAACTCTGATTCGCCGAGTTAGTTCTTGTTCGTCAACTGATGCATACGTTATATATACAAGATTCAAGGTTCAACTTATTTACTAAGTAACTTGAACACAAAGTGCTCCTCATTACATGATAGATATAATACATTCAATTAAACATATATACAACGATAACATGATAGGTTTGAAATCTCAGACATGAGAAAAGAACTGATAATCAATATTTTGACATAAAACTTTAACATTAGACACTTTTACATTACACTAATATTTCACTTACACAGTGAGGATGGACTCTCAACTAATAAGTAAATATTTATATAATAATTTTCATTATGAAAGCTAGATTTTTAAAGATAAAGTATGGTATGCAAAAAAGCCAATAATATAATATACACAGTTGCATTTCAAATGTAAGTACCGCAAATATGTTGAAGAATTTATCAAACGCCAACGTATTAGATAACATGCGCACATAAAACACTCCTGTGTCAAGCGATTCAAATATATTTTCTCAGAAAAAATCAAAGAGGCACTGCAAATCATCCAAGATAACGCTCATAGAAATATCATTCTTACAGAACGGAAGCTATTTAGACTCGTACTCCCCTAGCACGCGACCATTTCCAAGAGTATCGGTATCATCCATCATGTAGTTTAACTCCTAACATTGTGTAATGCTGAAACAAATGTTTAAAATCTAAAAAGCATATGCATTTTAACGCAAATCTGCACACCATTAAGGAAAGCTTTAGGTTTACACTGTCAATCAACAATGCCTTTTAGCTTTAAACACAAATATTTTTTTTGTAATGGGGAAATGAATTTTAAGTCATTGTTTTCACTATTTTATTAAATATCTGTCTCACGTTATTAGATATAATCAAGGAGCCACAAATTGTTGAAGACATTTCTGAAAAGATGTAAACGGAATTTCATCAAATCACAGGTTGCAAGAGATGCATGTTTTTTCCTGTAAAAGAATGAAAAGTTCAAATGTTTTTATATTTTCTCTTCCCGACCCGCATTGAATTGTAGAAGGTACTTAATGTCATATATGTGTACAATTAGTTTCTTTGGTATTTGGTCTATATTAACAAAGATGTCTGCCCATACAGTGTAGACTGTATATCGGTGACATGATTTGGCTCCTGAAGCCTGCTTGTATGCAACTATGCATAACATCACATGTAATGGTATCCACCGGACACGTGTGAAAACAACAGAACACTCAGAAAGTAGATATCAGCAGATTATTTGTAAATAGATCCCTTGTTATCACATTTTTGCGCCTTTCCACCATTAATATGCTTAATGAAGTGTTGTATGTTTGCATAGAAAATTAAGATACTATTTGTATTTCCATTATGGTCTACCCTGGAAGTAAACTTTGCTTAATATCAGAAACGTGCCTAGTGTGTTTACCACAGAAGGTACTGTTACTTATAAGGAATGCCATATACAATCTTTAATGGAATGGCTGCCAAATTGCTTTAACAGATAAAGATGCTCTTAAACAGTATTAAATGTCGTGGGTCCAGAAAACGGAGTTAGAGAATTCACCACAATGAAGAATTATGGAAATTTGTGTAAAGTGATGCAGTCCAAGGTTACACACTCAAATGTATTTTCATGTTGTTGTTTTTGCGTATAAAACACTCTTGATCTTGCCATTACATTTTACGACCACCCACCTATGTCTATCAACATGGGAGAAGCTCTTTTGTATCACTTTTATGTACCTTGAAGGAGTTAAAACGACTGCTTCGGTTCCATTCATTCATTTCCAGGTGATATCTGTACCTGGTCGTTGAGTACTTGAATATAACTTTGAAGCGTTTAATAATTTGTTTTACTTTATACTTGTATTCAATTTGATTGTGGCTGCGATTGGGGCTTATTTAATTAAGTATGGGAAAGTGGATAACAAGACACTACTAACAACCGCCCTCCGCCCTCCCCTATTGAATAATATCCTGTTTTTCAAACCGTTTCAAGGTTGTTTCCCAAATGTTTATCTGTTTTTGATGTAATGTGACATTTTATAGTGTTTTATAATATATTCTTCTTTATACGTGTATTCAAGTTGATTGTGGCTGCGATGCGATTGGGGCTTATTTATTTAAGTATGGAAAGGTGGATACTAAGACACGGCCCCCCCCCCCCCATTAAATAATAAAAAAATATCCTGTTTTTCAAACCGTTCCAATGTTGTTTCCCAAATGTTTATTAAACAGAGATATCTTATTTTTCTGGCGGTATCATTTATGTACCGTTGTATTCTTTCATCAGGGTGTTAAGATGAGATTTCGACTGCCATCGTGATGAACGCGATCTAGTTCTAGACATAATGCACTATGTCCTTGTTAGCATGTCGTACACAAATACATTTGATGACTTCCAAATAGTTTAAACATTTTAACAGCAATGGCATGAATGTCAGGAACTGATTAAGTAAGAAATAAATCAGAACTAGAATTCGTGAACATTGTTTAACAATAAATCAGGTCAAGGTTACACAATCATCATTGAAACGCATTGTCATGTCGTTGTCGTAAAACACCTAATAGATGTTATACATTCATCGGATAGTATGCGTTTAATTGGCAAACCACGGAATTACCCAGTTATGTAGAACAATGATTACGGAGAATATATAGGTATACTATTCCCGCTCTGCACTAAAGTGAACCCTTCAATTCACACTAAAGAAAAAATAAAGAGTGGTGAACCATTGGACGGTCAATAAAGATCGTTATTTGCGCTGGTTATTTGCGATTGACCATATTGTCATTGCTGTACGGAACTACATTTCATAATAGTTTAATGTCGTGCTGTAGTTGTCGCAAAGAAAAACACTATACTATACTCACGTTTTACTTCAATGACACCACAGCGAAAGGTGCGCTTAGCAAAACGTTGTGGCTCCATTGTGCACCAAGAGTGTTCACAAGGTGAAAAATAGAACTCATTATCTTTAGGAGAGGTTGAGGGCCTTAATCAATGTATGTAAGTCACAGCTGTAGGTAAAGAGTGAACAAACATGCAAATTGTGTACATGCTGTAAATCATTGGACACTCATTTTGTCAGGAGCAAGTTGTTAATGTGTATTCACAATCATCTAATAATCCATGATTTAAATGTAATACTTGCTTTTCACAGGGCAGTTATTATAACGACACTTATTTGATTTCTCACGCTTTTTGTTCTGAAATTAGGATAACAAGCATTGATCGAAATACTTGGTTTTAGTTCATAGTTGTAATAAAAATGCAATCAATAAATCATACATCAATAAATCAACACTCGATGGCATTTATCCAACCGATTAAGTGAGGAACGTATCACCCAGCAGAATTATGGAATACCATTTGAAAAGATAAAGCTCAAGGTTACACAATCATCCTTGAAATGCATTTGCGTGTTTTGTTATGTAAAGAAATCCCTGACATGGCGGGAAACATTTCGAGAATGTATGGGTTTTATTAGCACGCTCCGGAGTTTTTGTAGTACTACGATAACAGAGAATGCATGGAAGGCCACAATAACATCGCCAGCGGTTAATTTTACACCCAACCACACATCTCCCTATTCAAGTTGAAGTTAGTAACAATTCAAAACCAACGGTGCGTTTATAATTATAAAGATCAGTAAAAAGAACCACACAAGGTAGAATATAAAGACAATCATAGTACTGCAACAAACCTGTTTAATTATGAAATGTCATCATAAAACTCTATTGGGTTAGGCTGTTTTGTTTTATCCTTGACAAAATCCAGAACTCGTGTTGTTGCTTTTTCAAGAGATACAAAAACTTAACGACGGAAAAAGATGTTTGTTTACTGCAAGATGGCTATCTTGTCATGAAGCTTTTGTTATGTTCCGAGTAAAGACATCTTATGTTTTGCAAAAAATATTTACCAAACTAGATATAGAAATTCTATGTGGTATCTTTATAACAAATGTATCGGGTTTTAGATTAAACGAGTACATGAAAACGCATCTTCATTGCAAAGTATCGGTACTTCGAAGCAACATTTTCACTTTACCATCTGCAGAAACATCTTTAATAAATACAAAAAAACAAGCTCAACCTTTGATAGCACCGAGAGATAAAATACAGTCTCATCGAGCCGTCGTATTTTCGTGGAGGCGGTTTATAGATATCAAATAAGTTCCTAACAGCATGCACAATTTCAAAAGAAACATTTATTTCGGATTGTATAACTGATAGCAAGTCCTAACAACAGTAAGGTCATGCCTACACTAGTCTGCAGTGTCGGTATATTATTTATAGAATGATAGGCAATATAGCATAAGAATGGAAAACCGAAGATTTTGTTGCCGTTTTTACATGAATTTAAGAGGGCTGTGAGATTTTGTCCAGTAAGATTCAAATGAAATATCAGGTAAGACTTATAAATAAATGAAGCATTATTTTTGTAGCAAAATATGTTTTTAGTATGTTAAACTTGAAATGAAAAAAGCCCATATAAACTCTTCATGTGTAAGTGGTACAAGCAAAGATGTTTGTTGGATAATTATTCTTGAAACAATCTATAACATTTCGCCGCGTAAGATTGCGATATAAACTTTATAGATGGCGGCAAGGCGTGAATATACCAAGTTTTGTTTTACACATATATAAATAGTTTGTGTCATGATATTATAACATTTTATCGAACAGACACGAACCGGTTCATAACATCTTTAAGAACTTTCCGAAGCGTCACAAACGATTGTAGAAAAATTGTCGATTAAGACTTGACCATCTCCGGTCCTTTATCCAAAGTCGGTGTTTATGATTTCTATCATATATTCGGACTATTTATGCGAAAAGCTACAGAAACAAGTTCAGTAGCAAAAGTTTTAACATAAACCCGGTTTAATGGCGCTGGGTAAACGTCAAAGACATATAACATAAAATCACAAACAAGAAAAATGGGCGAACAGCACAAAACTCCATCAACAGCACACTGCATACATACTATATATATAAAAAATGTTTATCAAGGATTGGTATGAACCGCCTTGGAACGGTCAGTAAACTGTAAATTTACCGTGGGTTTAAACCAGTTTACGTGCACAAACCTCACTCTTATCCCAAAAATCCTAAATAAAGAAGAAAATCAAAGTAAAATCTTATCAAAGTATGCATTACCTTGAAGAAATTTAACAATCAAACAAATAATAATAAACTTATAGGTAAACCCTAAGTAATTCTATGATAAGAGATCCCAACTCTATCATCAAGGAAGCCAAAAAGGACCCATAACATCTTTAATAAACTTTGGTTCCGTTCAATTGAGTTTCAACACTTGTTAATGAAGGCATGAATTTGCCTTGGTTCTTTTTTGCATATTTGGTGTCACGAAGAGTTACATTATTGTAAAAATGACGTTTTCAATTCCACGTCACGTTCATGCTTGCCTTGAACGGATGCAAAATAAACTAATTGAACTTGTATAATTTAAAGAATGTGTCAAATCATTAACGTAGGCGAACTTCCAGAAAATAACAATTCACTATCATCATGATATAGATAGTAAATAAAGTATTGAGCTATGAATGAAGCATTTATTTTCTCTCCAAACAACAGGGTCGTTTCTTGAAGAGATGTTTGAAAGATTGAATATGTTTTGGTAAGTTCTTTTTACAGCGCTGTGGGGTGTTTTAAGTGAGATAAAATGAAACACTAATGGTTTGTAAAGACCTGGTGTGTTGATATCATATCATACATCTTTGTTGCTCATTCTTTGGCGACTGTTCGAGTTGCATCATTGGTGTGCGATATTTAAAGTGGCAACTTACTTAAGAAATACCTGCGTATAACCAAATACCCAAAACGTTGGTGTGCTAGTTCGCATGTATTTGTTTGAGTTACCAAAAATGGAAAGAAATGAAATGTCGACAGCAGGAATGACAATCAAAGATTCATGGGTGAACCTAAATCAGTGTGTGTATACCACGTGATAAATTACATCATATATGCTACGTCGGAAGGCAACATTTTGCTTAAAATAAAGACTTAAATCAAAGATAACTTTTATTTTACTACACCATTTTAAATAAAACAAAGGGCAGTCTATGCCGGTTAAAGAGCCCCTCCTTCGTTTTATTATCGAGGTTTGATAAGGTGATTAGTTTCATCAAACACTTCGACAAACCTGTTTCCAAAATAATGTTTTGACATTGCTCCGTCAGACGGCCGTATTGTAAAAAGGTTTGTCGAAGTGTTTTAAGATACTAAACTCACAATCAAATTTTGGTAAAAGACCGAAGATGGGGCTCCATAAGTGGCGTAGACTGCGCTATGTTTGATTTAAAATGGTAAATTAATAGAGAAGTTATCTTTGTTTAAAGTCTTTTTTCAAATCATATATATTTCCTTCCGACGTAGCATTTATGACGCAATTTATCACGTGGTATACACACACTGTAAATGCAGGATGAAATTTACTCGCTAAGATTTAAATGTTTAAAATATCACTGAATGTAGGCGTTCGGGCCTGTTGAATATATTTCATTTATTGGAGTAATCTTCACCCTGGAAGAGCTGCACATGTCCGCGGCACACTCATGTGTTTTTTTGGGAGACAGGAATAGCATTTATCCTGATAGCTTTTGATTTCTTGTGATTACAGAAACAATAAGCAAATATCAGCCCTTAAAAAGATGTCCCCATTTCGATCAACGATTTCAAAAATTCAATAAGATGATTGAACAGTCATTCCATTGTATGTCATTGTTGAATTGTGATCAGTTTCAGCTACGTATATTCATACAGTTTAGGTGTGGGTTGTTTACTCTTTCGATGCCGTCTTTGACCTCTGCCCGTGCCTTATGTAAACATTTATAAAAAAAAACAAGGCCTCTTTGAGTAGCGTGGACTGATATAAGGAACATGCATCATTGTGTATATACAACATGTCAGAAGTTGATTACTGATGGAAATTAAGTGGGCTTATGTTGCTTTATTATCAAGCTGTACGCTGATTCTTCTAAGCCAGGGCATATAGGTAGAATGGAACCTGACTAACATATTTATTTATTGTATATATCATTATATCCCAAAAGCAGGTACCCGAAAGTGGTCAATAAAAAGAAAATGTATAAAGCTTCAATAATTCTTAACTTGTGTCACCTTTTGAAGGTATTTTAATACCTTTTGAAGGTATTTTAATGCCTTTTGAAGGTATTTTAATATTCAAACATGGTATACCTGAGCAAACATCCACAGGGAACATATCATAGACAGTTTCAAACGTATTTACTATAATATGCGCTTCTCTTACGAATATTGTGTTAATGTAATTCTCATTTCATGTTTGTATGTCATAAATTACTACAATCGAGCAAATTGCATTGACATGGGAATGGGACAAAGTAAAACAATGCTGGGTCATGGCAGTGGACATAGCATTTCATTTCCCCCACCTTGATAACCTCGCTTCTACGCCTCTGTGAGGGCACCAAGGCGACGTGTATGCAAAGGTTATAGTTTCGGTTAAACTGGGGAATAAAAGCAATTCATGTTTTATAATTGATATAAATCATTAGTGTTGTTTATTTTCTAGTAAATCCCAGAGGCAGGTAGTTAATGTGGTGAATAAACTAATAATCCATCTTTTATATGATACAAAGCCACAGGCATCTTGGGTGGAATGCAGGGATTTTAGCATAGCAATTTATCATTTCGAAAAATTGTTTAAGATTTCTCAGATTATTTCATTTTTTCAAAATTTGCTTGACATACATGTTGTCATTATCAAGGAATATTGCACAACGTTTAAGATGTATATTTGATTTTGAGAGGGTTATTTTTTTATAGATTTTAAAAACAAAATCTTCATCCAATTGTGCCCGACTATGCATACCATCCACATGATAAAATATTTTAATTCGATTTTCTGTACCGACAAAACGAGTTATATCTTTGACAAGGATCATTTATAACTTAGAATTAATACATTATTATGTACAATTACTTTCTTTGATTTTCGATCCTTATTGACAAACGTGTCTGTCCATACATTGTATACCGGTTACATGATTTGACTACTAATATCGGCTTGTATGCATATATGCATCAAATAACATCTGAAGGTATCAACCGGACACGCGTGAAGACAATAGAAAATTTAGTAGAGGATATGAGCTGACTATTTGTAAATAGATCCCTTGTTATCTCATTTTTGCGACTTACCACTATTGATATGCCTAATTAAGGGTTGTTGTATATTTGCATTAGACACTTAAGATAATATCTGTATTTCCATCATGGTCTACCTCGGAAGCAAATTTTTCACCAACAGTTTAATATGCCAGTAAACAACATTAAATGAGTTAGAAAACAGTGATACAGTCCAAGGTTAAACACCGAAATGTATTTTATGTTGTTGTTTTTGCGTATAAAGCACTCTGATTCTTGCTATTACATTTTACGACCACCCACCTATGTCTATCATCATGGGAGAAGCTCTTTTGTATCACATTATTGTACCTTAAATGACTTAAAACGGCTGCTTCGGTTCCTTTCATTCATTTCCTGGTGATATCTGTACCTGGTCGTTGAGTACTTGAATATAACTTTGAAGCGTTTAATAATTTGTTTTACTTTATACTTGTATTCAATTTGATTGTGGCTGCGATTGGGGCTTATTTAATTAAGTCTGGGAAAGTGGATAACAAGACACTACTAACAACCGCCCTCCGCCCTCCCCCATTAAATAATATCCTGTTTTTCAAACCGTTTCAAGGTTGTTTCCCAAATGTTTATTAAATGAAAAGTTTCAATTCATATCTTATCTGTTTTTGATGTAATGTGACATTTTATAGTGTTTTATAATATATTCTTCTTTATACGTGTATTCAAGTTGATTGTGGCTGCGATGCGATTGGGGCTTATTTATTTAAGTATGGAAAAATGGATACTAAGACACCGCCCCCCCCATTAAATAATGAAAAATGTCTTATTTGTTTTTGATGTAATGTGACATTTTATGTTTCTGTGTCTTTTATGTGTTGATCACTTTGCAACCAAACATAGTTATACTGTTTTCCTGGCTACTTGACTTGTATCATTAATGTACCGTTGTATTCTTTCATCAGGATGTTAAGATGAGATTTCGACTGCCATCGTGATGAACTCGGTCTAGTTCTAGACATAATGCACTATGTCCTTGTTAGCTTGTGGTACGCAAATACATTTGATGACTTCCAAATAGTTTCAACATTTTAATAATAATGGCATGAGTGGCAGGAACTGATTAAGTAAGAAATAAATCAGAACTAGAATTCGTGAACGATGTTTAACAATAAATCAGGTCAAGGTTACACAATCATCGTTGAAACGCATTGTCATGTCGTTGTCGTAAAACACCTAATAGATGTTATACATTCATCGGATTGTATGCGTTTTATTGGCAAACCACGGAATTACCCAGTTATGTAGTACAATGGCTACGGAGAATATATAGGTATAATATTCCCACTCTGCCTTAAAGTGAACCCTTCAATTCACACTAAAGAAAAAATAAAGAGTGGTGACTTCTGCTAGATGCGATACACAGGACACATGTACAGCAGACTTTTTAAGTAAAAACAAAACGAACTCCAATTAAAAAAACATGTTTATTAGTAATTCACGGTAACAGCCATTGGACGGTCAATAAAGATCGTTATTTGCGATGGTTATTTGCGATTGACCATATTGTCATTGCTGTACGGAACTACATTTTATAATATTTTAATGTCGTACTGTAGATGTCGCAAAGAAATAGCACTATACTCACGTTTTACTTCCATGACACCACAACGAAAGGAGCGCTAAGCAAAATGATGTGGCTCCACTGTGCACCAAGCGTGTTCACAAGGTGAAAAATTAGAACTCATTATCTTTAGGATAGTTTGAGGGTCTTAATTAATGTATGTAAGCCTAAGCTGTTGGTAAAGAGTGAAAACACATGCAAATTGTGTATATGCTGCAAATCATTGGACACTCATTTTGTCAGGAGCAAGTAGTTAATGTGTATTCACAATCATCTAATAATCCATGATTTGAATGTAATACTTGCTTTTCACAGGCGGATTATTATAATGACACTTATATGATTTCTCTGGCCTTTTTTCTGAAATTAGGATAACAAGCATTGATCAAAATATTTGGTTTTATTTCATGGTTGTAATAAATAATCAATCAATAAATCAATACATACATCAATAAATCAACACTCGATGGCATTTATCCAACCGATTAAGTGAGGAAACTTCACCTAGCCAAGAATTATGAAATATCATTTGAAAAGATAAAACTCAAGGTTACACCATCATCCTTGAAATGCATTTGCGTGTTTTGTTATGTAAAGAAATCTCTGACATGGTGGGAAACATTCCGTGAAAGTATTTGTTTTATTAGTACATTCCGTAGGTTTTGTAGTACTACGATCACGGAGAATGCTTGGGTATATCCTCCACAATGCACTATAAAGGTATTTTGTATTCTAGTAAATCATTCAAGTGTCGCTACACCAGAACATGGCCAACAGTTAACATTGTCAAACATTCCAAACTTTACAAAATGACATACACACTGTAGTTAAGTAAATGTAAGGTCCACCGCATTTAAACGCCCAGTGAAGACCGTTACGTGCGAATGAGATATTTGCGTGCACCCAACCACACTTCTCCCTATTCATTAAGTTAGTAAGAACGCAAGACCAACGGTACCTTTATAATCATAAGGGAAAACACATCAATAAAAATCACTCACAAGAACCTCAAAAGGTAGAATATAATGACAATAATGGTACTGCAACAAACCTGTTCAATTGTGACATTTCATCATAAAACTCAATTAGATTGGGCTGTTCCGTGTGGTTTCTTTGACAAAACCAAGAACTCGTGTTATTGCTTTTTTAAGAGATAAAAAAACCTTCACGACGAAAAAAGTTGTATGTTTACTGCATTATGGCTATCTTGTCATCAATCTTTCCTAATATAATATATTTAGTTATTTACCAAACTAGATATACAAGTTCTATGTGGTATCTTTATTACATCGCTGTTTTAGATTGGACCAGTACATGGAAACGCATCTTTATTGCAAAGTATCGAAACTTGGAAGCAGCATTTTCAATTTACCATCTGTAGAGACATCTTTAATAAATACAAAAAAACAAGCTCAACCTTTGATAGCACCGAGAGATAAAATACCGTCTTAACGCGCCTACTTATATTTGGTGGAGGAGGTTTGTAGATATCAAATAAATCCCTAACAGCATGCACAATTCCGAAAGAAACATTTATTTCGGATTGTATAACTGATAGCACGTCCTTACAACAGTAAGGTCATGTCTTCACTATTCTGCAGTGTCGGGGTACTATTTATAGAATGATAGGCAATTTATCATTAAGAATAAAAACCGAAAACATTGTTGCCGTTTTCAGCGGAATGTATTAACTGTTTGACGTTCTTCCCTATAGAACTCATGACTTTATTTTGAGCGCGTACTTTTGCATTTCGGCATGGCCAAGCCATGTTGAACTAAACCAATTGTCCAAAACAAACTTTGTTTGAGGTCCTGTTCATGTCATTACACTTTTAACAGGAGTAACGTGCAAGAGTATAATTGTTATAATCTTCTTATGAACAAGGCAACGATTGATGCGAGGCATTAAAAGAGGGCCGTGAGATTTTGTCCGGTTAGATTCTTATTGAATATTTTGTAAGAATTAGAAATAAATGAAACATTCTTTTCGTAGCAAAATATGTTTTCAGTATGTTAAACTTGAAATGGTAAAACATATAGACTGAGCAAATGTAAATGGTACATTTTGCCGCGCAAGATTGCGATAAATACTTTATGGATGGCGGCAAGGCGTGACTTAACCACGTTCTGTTTTACACATATGTAAACAGTTGGTGTCATCATATTATAAGGCCAAATAAAAAAATAGGTGCGTTTCAGGTAACACTGCCAAAAAAAATAGGGTAGGTAGGTCGGAATATTTTATTTATTTATTATTATTATTTTTTTTTTGATATATTGATTTCAGTAACTGTTGACTCAGAAAGAAACAAAAATAAAAGTCATCAATTTTCAGGTTTATCAGTAGTTTTTAAACATGTTCCATGCTTCAAAGGAAACATTATTTATTTGTCTGGTTAAATACTTTGACAATGATGGTTGGATTTCATCAAAGTTACGGTACACCACTCTGCTATTATTTAAGACTTTCCAGGAAAGGTTTTACTTTTCTTTATGCACCCTTTTGCTTTCAATCACCCTCTGTAGAATGCTAACCTCCCTTTAACATAATTACATGAAGAGTGGGACAGCAAATTTACCATATAAGCCATCAGCCAAGAAAACCTCAATGCTGTCAAGAGGACCTGGGGATTCAGGTTTGAAGAACAAGTAACATGCAGGTTTTATTGTCAAAATTGCACACTTAAATCTGACATATCAATCCGAAAGTCAGTATCTGACACATTTGTATCTGACAAGAAAATATAGTTCAAGAATTGAAATATACCTGCAACACAAGCACAAACTACCCTTAATTTACTTTAGAGTTCGGACAATCTAAAAATTCGGACATCCATTATTATTTTCAATTTTTTTTATTTTAGGTACCTAATTTTCGGACACCCAAAGGACATCGATTGTAACTTTTACAGTTACTATGTCTCACAGACAAACATTATTGATCTTTATCGTTACAATGCCTGGCTAGATTACCTAACCGTATACATCACTGTGTTAAGTTAGTTAGTTACTACCCATCCTAAACGATTTATTGCCTGTTGAAAAGGATGTGTGATATATTTAATGTATGATTAAGGAAACAACAATGGCAATCAAGAGATTAAGAAAACACAAGACATGACATGTTTGTAAAACGATCCGCCAATAAACTTTCAAACTTGTACCACACTTTTAATATAGACTTTATGAAGCAATAATCGTACAGTAATACTCATTGTAACATCAATAGAACAATAAAAATCAACACATTTAATGATTCAGGTAACTATTTAATGTGATGAATTAAAGTTAGAAATGCAATACTAAAGTTACAATCGAAAACACCACTCAGAAACATTAATCCTGCATAGCAATATCCATGCTCTCCATGAGATCCTCGTGGGTATAACTGAGAGTTATGTGACGTCACACAATGTGACTGTTTGATTTGAAGCCGATAAAAGGTGTTTATTCTTTTCAATGCATGTATAAAATGGTGTTGAATGGGATTTTAATTAACTTGATGAAGGAGTTACACTTATAGGCGTAATAACCATTGATAACTACGGATAAATTAATAAGTGGTAAAATGCGGATATGAAGAAAAAAGGCATGTTTATCATACATGTAGATAAAATGTAAAAATGTTTTTTTCTATGAATTCGGAGAGCGAAAAATTAATTATTTTAAGGTGTCCGAACTCTAAGGTGAAGTACGGTAAATACATTCAGAAATCCAACTATAATATTGTCAACTTTACGTACATACATTTCGTAACAAATGCTTTTTGTACCCAAATCACATTTTTTTCAGGGAAAAATAGGTTAGGGTCGGCGGGAAAAAATAGGGTCGGTCGGGTAACCTGAAACATTTCATCGAAAAGACCCGAAACGATCCATAATATCTTTACGAACCTTACGTTGCTTTACTAACAGCTGTAGTAAAAATGGGGAGGAAGACAACGATCCTCGGTCCTTTTCCATAGTCGGTGTTTACAATCTTATAACATTTAATCGAAAACCAAAAATGACCCATAACATCTTTAAATAAAATTTGGTTCCGTCCAATCGAGGTTCAACACTTGTCGATGACGGCATCTGTTTACCTTGGTCCTTTTTGAATATTCGATGTCACAAAGATTTACATTATTGATAAAACGATGTTTTCAATTTCACCTCTCGTTTATGTTTTGCTTTTAACAGTTGCAATATAAACGATTCGGATTTTGTATATTCTAAAGAATGTGTCAAATAGTTAACGTAGGCGAACCTCGCAGAAAAATAACAATTCATAACCATAACGATATAAATAAAACATGAAGTGTTGAGCTATGAATGAAGCATTTATTTTCTCTCAAAACAACAGGGGCGTTTTTGGCAGACATGTTTGGCAGATTGAAACTTTTTTGTTCAGTCTTTTTACAGTGCTGTGGGTTTGGTGTTTTAAGTGAGATAAAATGAAACAGAAACGGTTTGTCAAGAACTGTTGTGATGATATCATATCATACATCTTTGTTGCTCATTTATAAGCAGTTGTTCGTGTTGCATCATTGATGTGCGAAACATATAGTATCAACTTACTTCAGCAATATCCGCGTATAACCAAATAACCAACGCTTTAGTGTGCTAGAAGACAAAGCTCCCTCGTGACTGCCTTCGTTTCTACCTGTTTTTACTTACCATTTCTGAAATGATGGAGTCTTATAACTTTAAATACTTTATTATTCAAAAAGTCAAAACGCAAATTGTCAATGCCTTTATTTTTCCCGGTGTTTTCTTCGGTATGTTTTGCAATGATACAAATTATATGTAGTGCCTTTATGATTTGAACAGATGAATAGGTCGAAAGATAATTTCTTGATTAAAACCATGACAGTATACCATATTGATACATGAAATCAAAATAAGATTAAGTACTACACACACATATTCGAGAACTAGAAAACGAGTATCTTATATGGCTATTTTATATTAGCTATCAACTCCGCCGTGTGGCATACATATAGGAATACTCCAGTAAATCCGGGCGTTCAGATGGATTTGTTTGAGTTACCAAAAAAAGCAAGAACTAAAATCACAACAGAAATGGCAATCAAAGATACATGGGTGAACGTAATTACAGGAACACATTTAGTGGCTAAGATTTGTTTAAATACCATTGAATGTTGGAATTCATTTCTTGGTGTAATCTTCACTCTTGAAAAGCATCGCAAGTCCGCGGCACATCCATGTGTTTTGGGAAGACAGTAATCGCCTTTAATGTTAATGTATTATTCATAATCCGGAAATACAGTTCGAGAATTATCGAGGATACGCAGCCACCACAGTTTATCCTAATAGCTTTTGATTTCTTGTGATCACAAAAGCGAATATCAGCTAAAAACTCAAGGTCGTCAATTTCGACCCACTATATTTAACAGACTTTCCTAGTATATAACCGATGAATTGCGATGAGTATCAGCTACATATTGCTCCATCAATTCGAGTGTGAAGGACAGGTGTGGGTTGTTTACACTTTCGGTGCCGGCTCTGACCTCTGGCCGCGCCTTATATACACATCTATAACGACAAGGCCTCTTTGAATTGCGATGTCTGAGATTCTCTGTGTTTCGGATTTGTTTGAAAGGAATAAGCTTCTTTGTTTATATACAATATGATAGAAGTTGAGAACTCATGGAAATAAAGTGTGCTGATGATGCATTATCTTGAAGCTGTACGCTGATTCCTGTAAGTACTGGGAGACTGGAATCTGACTAACATATTTCATAATTTTATTTAACTGTTTATCCCAAAACCAAGAACACAGACGTGGTGAATGAAAAGAAATACATATATAATTATAAAGTTGAAAACAATGTATCTCTTGTCATCTTTTAAAGTTATTAAAATGATGATTGCACAAACTCAAACTGGCGTATATATAGCGATAATGTCAGATAAATGGCACAAATAGTTACCAAAAGCAGACATTTGCAGGTCGAATGATCTGAAAACTTCATATTTCTCCCAATCATGATAAAAAAACTGATGTATAACTTCAAATATGTTTAACATGAGCAAAACTCGACAGGAGGTCCAACCGACCACCGACAGTTCCAAAGGTACTTACATTATGAGCTTCTTATGCTTGCCCTTTTCCATATTTTTGTTCCTAACATTATGGTCAATTACATTGCAGACTATCAATAAATAGAAGGATCAATATGTCAATGAGTTAAAAAATAAATTTTGACAACAAGTGTGGGGTCGAGAGTTAAATTATCCATACAGTATGAATATCATGTCATGAAAGGTTAATGCAATTATAATTTCATGTTTGTATGTCATGTATGCCACAGTAATTTGCTGGCAATGAACTCCTACTTTGGTGTCACATGACCTTTAGAAAATAGTGAAATTAACCAATTTGATAAATCGGAAGAAAAAACTTAATGTTTTAGGTTAAATGTCAGTAATTGTTTTAAAGGGCATATGCCACCAAAGCAGGTGATAATTCACATCAAACTCCTTTGAGTTGAGCAAATGGCCTTGGGAATGGGATGGGACAAAGTAAAACAATGTTTGATCATGTCAGTGTACACAGCAGACATTTCCCCTTTATCACTCGCGTCTACGACTGTGTGAGGGCGGCAAGAGGATGTGTATGCAGAGGTCACGGTTTCGGTAAAGTAGGAATTAAAAGCAAATAATTTATTATAAAAGATATATATATCATTAGACTCATTAAAGTAGGAATTGAAAGCAAATAATTTATTATAAAAGATATATATATCATTAGACTCATTGTACTTTTTCTGGGAAATCTCGGAAGCAGGTAGTTATTGTGTATTATAAACTAATACCCCATCATTTGTATGATACATAACAACAGGGGGCTTTGGTGGAATGCTTGGATTTCAGCGTCGCAGTTCATCATCAAGAAAACGTTAAAGATTCTTTAGATGGTAATAGTGTTTCAATAATTGTTTCTGGCACACATGTACTGTTTTCTAAGCACCGAATAACGTCAAAAGTTAATATTTGATTTTGAGACGTTCGTTTTTATCTGTTTTGTTACTCAAACCAGCCGACCCGATATTTTTGCTATTTGATAAAAATAGAATAGACAAACAATTGCCATCCAATGTGCTCGACAACGCTGAAAATGTATACGGTTAATTATTAAAAGCGGGTATCTATGATATAACAACCAAACTTTTTTTAAACTTGACTTTTATTTTTCAAAATCTTATTCCAAAATGATGGTTTGTAAGTTTCCTCTTCCTTCGGACAACACTTTGTTGAAAGTACGAATAACAATAAAACAAATATCGCATAGCGTTGCAGATAATTCATATTCGCATTATTTTGGTCATTTGTTTTTACATTAATTTTATTATTTCAAAATTTCCCTTCTAGCAATCTTTATTATCAATCATAACACATTTTAATATTATACTGCTTTTAATACATTTATTGTGTCTGTTCTCAGAGTAAAATCTTCCTCAAATATTACAAGCAGGCAATGGTCTTGAATTAATCGTAGAGACTAAATATACTTTCACAGATGGAAAACCACCATCTCTCATAGACAACGATTCTTTTTTCATTAAAACGCAATAGATACTAACCCCCACAACCGCTTCAGAAATAATACAAAACTATGAAAAAGCAGTAATGCCCTAAATATATTAACGTTGTTATTAAAAACGTTGAAGTCGTTGTCGGTATTATTATTGATGCTGATATTGACTTCAATCTCTCCTACTCTTAGGCAAATACCAAAGTTAAACAATATTAACCATCTCGTAACAAGTTGCTTAACATGTTTTCATATTGCATATTATGTGATAATCACTAGAGTATATGTTTTATTAGAAATACGTAACAAGTCAACCAGGTTATTGCGGGGTACACAGCTTTAATAAACGTTATAAAATATATAATTGTAGTTCAGCTTTCTAATTTTAGATGTAAGTTGCGCTAATATTTAGAAGTATCATTCGAACCAACACAACATGCACACACAAACAGAGAATACTAGGTTAGTGCCGTGGATGGAGAAAGCGGAGGATTTTTGGGGTGAGCCGATGGCGGAATCGCTTAATGCCTTAGCCGATCCAGATTAAGTTGCTCCCTCCACGGCGCTAACCAAGTACTATATTTGTCTTGTTAAACAAGTACCTTTTAACTTTTAAGAGAGAAGAGCATCTGGTCTTTTTCCCATTGACATCGGCAGATAGCCCATCCAGTAAAATGTCCAGTTAAATGTGCCCAAAATAGTTCTCGAAACTGTTATAAATTTACTCAAAATGCGTATGGTCAAGAAAATTGAATTTTAACAGTTCGATTTCAGTTCTAAAAAAGCTTTTTAAAGTGCACACACCTGGAACAGTCACCAACCAATAATTCATTCAGGTAACAATTATTCTGCAAGTCGCGGTCATGGTTCAATTTCATGAACACGAACATGGTAAGAAACAATCGCCAAATGTTCAATAAATTTGATTTATATTGATATTAAAAATATGGTATTTGATTTATGTTGATATTAAAAAGATGAAGTGTCTTATGTTCGGAGCTGCACCGGCAAAAATTGAATGATGCACGTTTTCAGCACTTGAAGGTGGGGTAATTATTTTCTGGCCGAATTTCCCTCCAGTATCATAATCATGCACATGTACAGAGTGATGGAACTTTCTGGACAAATGACTGTTGAGGTCGGTAGTTGGCGGACTATTGGTACGATTCTTGATTACTGTTTGTGTTTTCCCTCTCACATTTGAGAATAGAAAAGAAGCCCGTTTCCGCGGTCACATGACCAACTGACATTTAGATAAATAAACATCATATGGTCAACTATCCTGATAAAGCCAAAAACACGTCTCCTTGTTGTTGGATCGATTTGTTTACAGTTGAAAGGATAAGCACACTAATACTGATTAAATCAGATGTTATTTCTCTAATAAAATCAAAGACTCATCCCAGTCCATCAAAAACATGCACGCCCATATGAATATTTCTTTTTACAGAATTATAGTTCTGTAGACTGATACCCCGCCAGCATGCGACCATTTCCAAGAACAGTGATCTCAATTCTGATGGAATTATGAAAAGCCATCTGTATGATAAACAACTTGATGCCATCCATCATGCAGTTTTAATGCTGAGATTGCACAATGCTGAAATATAATTTTTAAATCTAAAAAGCATTGGCATTTAAACGCAAATGTGTATACGATAATGAAAAGCCAAAGGTGCCACAATGTTTTATATTGTCAATCAACAATGTCTCGCAGCTTTGTGCTAGTAGCTTCTGTTTTAAGAAAAAAATTGTACTTTGTAATGGGGAAATGAATTTAAAACGCCATCATTCACTATGTTAATGAAATTCTTGCTCGTTTTAAAATATATTACCAATTAGCCACAATACATTTTCGATTGCATTGCTTGATCATTTTGAAGAAAACATATTCATAATGTCGAAAACTTTTCCGAAAAACTTTAAACGGATTTTCAACAAATAACTGATAAAAAATGCTTGAAGGCATTGTTCAAGACTTTATGACACCTTAACAAATTGCACAGGATGCATGCTCACTCTTGATAAATGAAATGCTGCAATTACCGGCACGGAATTGTGGAAGGTACGTTGTGTAACGATGCGTGCAGTTATTAAGCTATCATTTTATTTACGGTTTTACAATTTATAGTCGTCTAGACAGTATAGACTTCTGCCGTTGACATGATTTGAGTCCTGATGCCTGCTGGTATACATGATTTGAGTCCTGATGCCTGCTGGTATGCGTTTATGCATAACATCACATGTGATGATATCCACCGGACACGTGTGAAAATAACAGAGCATGCAGTTAGTAGATATACCAGGAGATTATTTGTAAATAAATCCATTGTGCTTGGAATTTGCTATCACTATTTTACGACTTGACACCACTGATATGCTTTATGTAGTGTTGAATGTTTGCATCAGTGACTTCAGATAACATTTAGATTTCAACCAGGATACGTTAGGAAGTACCAGAAAGGTGTATAGTTCGTATACCACAAACTTATAAGCAACGCCATAAACAATTATTAATGAAATAAGTGCAAAATTGCACCATCAGTTTAAGATGCCCTTCAATAACATGAAGCGCCATGGGCCCTGAAGACTACTTGAGATAAATTATCGTACAGAATGATTTTGAAACCTTGTGTATAATGGTGCAGTTCAAGTTCAGGCTGCGATTAGGGTTATGTAAGTTTGCTATTATTGATGAATATTTGGACAAGTGTGTGCTGTTGTACCCATACACAAGTTAATTCCCCAGTGACTCCCCTGTTTGGCGGACAGTTACAAGGCGATTACCTAAATGTGTTATAGTAATAGAGATTTGAGCCGCATCGCAGCATATCAAGCCTTTGAACATACATATATATGCTTTTATAATTCTATTTCCTGTTTCAGTTAAATGACATTTCAGGATGCAATAATGGGAAATTTATGATGATATCTTTAAAATTGCGTAAGATAAGACCATGCAGTTAGCTTTTTGTATACTTAATTTCACACATGAACGTCACACACGCGTCATAACGAATGTACTTGATTGAAAGAGCATGCGTAATTAATGCATCAATATTCCAGCTAGCTTTTTATTCACCTACACTTCTGCAGCAAAGCAAGACATTTACATATTTGAAATAATAAACACACTGCATATGAAAAACATATGATGCGTGCGCATATTAAAAGATAGCCACTCGTTTTTTTTTTTGTTTTTTTTTTCCGTTTTCCAAACAAAATAGGCATAGTTTAATCCTACTTGTTATTTTTCTTTTTATATGAAAAATTGCAAATGAAATTCTGTTCTCTTTTATCAAGTTATTTAATAAGGCCTTTTTTTAATAAATTGGTTAACGGATCCGCCGCCCACTTATTTCGAAAACTCCAAAAAACAAAAAAAATAAAAAACAAAAATATTTTTTTATTTTTTAGTATTTTTTTTTTTTAATATTGAAAAAAGTAAATCAGTTTGTTTTTTTGCACACATAAAATTATGTTTAACCTGTTGCCTGTTCCTTTGCAACATAAGGATGCAGTTTTAAAAATTGTTTTCAAAATGGAGGCCTCAATTGAGCTGAGATTATACAAAAAAAAATTCTCATTTTCAACATACCATCTGCATTTAAACTAAATTTTTTGGTATAACTGTAGTTGATAAAATATATTGTCGTGTGTTTGTCCCAGGGGGCATTAATTGTGAAACAAATTATATGGAGACTACTATTTAAGTAATCAAAATCTGGGGTAACTTAAATTTTGTCAAAGCTGCAGAGAAATCAAAGAACTCATTACTGAATATTAAGTCATTTTTATTATTTACATTTCCTTTTTCCATTTAATAACTAATTGAGTCAGTGAAATTTGTTACATTGTGCTTTTTCTGTTGAGAAGAAGTAGTGCCCAGCAATGAGGAGACACAGGCAATTCATTGTAAGGTTGATATGTGGAAATAGGAAAACTCTTGCAGTGAGGATGTGCTTCAAAAAACATCAACAAAAAGTGGCAGTTAAACTGAAAGTTTTTAATAATATTGACTTTAAATGTGACATTATGCACCAGTCAATTGTAACCAAAGTCCCCCCCCCCCCAATGTCCGGGGATTAGCAGGGATTTTGACTTTCGGTCTAGCCAAGCCCAGGCAAAGTCCCCGCCCTGCGGGGACGAACTACTGGTGAAACCCCACCAAATGCCCCCGCACACAAGGGACTCTGTGTAAGACCCATTCCCCGCTATATTTGGCACGAAAACAAAACCACCGCATTCACCCGGCACTGCGGGGCCACCTGGTAGGTAAAAACACGGCCCATTTCCCCGGCTATCCCCGGTATACCCCCAGACCTGGGGGGGCCTTGGAAATAATTGACTGGTGCATTATTTTTGGGTGGAATGTACATGTATTGTAAAAAACAGTATGAGTATGAAATCCTTTTTTTTTTCGCACCACCCGTCCAACATTTTTTCAAAAATTCCGTTAACCAATTAATAAAAAAAATGGCCTAAACAACTTGTGGAAACAGATTCATGCTGGAAATGTATACAGTGCTTTTGTTATATAAAGAATTTGGGGCGTTTGCTGCTGGTGATGAATGGCAGTCTCTTTGATTTTATAAAATAAAAAATAATAAAAACAACATAGTATTATAACTGTAAATGTTTTATATGCGTTATATTATGTGAACATGTACGATTGATAACACAAACGTGAGGTTATATTCAAGGAATTAACGTGACATTGTTTAAACCATTTTTTATCATTACTGCCGTATGTGAAAATTGATAAATGTTTTCACCCTTGCAATAACATTTACTCTTTACGAATATTAAAGACAGTCAATTGTTTATAAATGTGTATGAATAACGTATTACCCAATATTAGTCACAAAAATCACTGAAACTGTGGTAAATGTCCCGTGCAAATATATTGTATTGTGATAAAGGGAAATAACGATCCAGGCCCCGATCTCTCGAAACTTCTGAACTACCTTATCAGTGTGTGTATACCACGTGATAAATTACGTCATATATGCTACGTCGAAAGGCAGTATTTTGCTTAAAATAAAGACTAAAATCAAAGATAACTTTTCGCTTACTTTACCATTTAAAATGAAACAAAGGCCAGTCTATGCAGCTTAAAGAGTCCCACAATGGTTTTATACCCGGAGTTTGATAAGGTGATTAGTTTCATCAAACACTTCGACAAACCTGTTTCCCAAACAATGTTTTGCTAGTGCTCCGTCAGACGGCCGTAACGTGAAAAGGTTTGTCGAAGTGTTATAAGAAACTGAACTCTCAATCAAAATTTGGTAAAAGACCGAAGGCGAGGCTCCGTAAGCTGCATAGACTGCTCTATGTTTCATTTAAAATGGTAAAGCAAATGAAAAGTTATCATTGTTTTAAGTCTTCAATCGAGGCAAAATATTGCCTTCCGACGTAGCATTTATGACGCAATTTATCACGTGGTATACACACACTGCTTATAACAGAATTAAGCTAAGCTCACTATTTTAGTTTTTCTACAATTTGTGTTATATTTATTTCTTTAAGAGTTTTTAAACTTTAGATAGTAAAAATCTTATTGATATTTTCAATAAACCATTTTGCATTGATCAAAATAAAATTTAAGTATGTATTTTAGTTTATTGAAATAAGCTACCTAAGCCAGATAAGCTTAAGAAGTTTCGAGAAATTGGCCCCAATACGTCACAAACAAAGACACAATTTTTTTATAATAATGTTGAAAATACTTCCAAATAAATCTGCAAAATCGATATTTTTAATGCATCGTTAAAACATAGTTCTTAGTAAAATGAAAGTGATTTCATAACACATTTATAAACAATTGACTGTCTTTAAACTTTGCACTACCACTTAATAGCAACTTGTTTCAATGAGTTTGTATCGGCCAAATAGAACATATGTACCATATCAGGTATCATAAGTATAATATTACATATTTGACAAGTTTATCAAATTATCGAACATTGGAGCCATAACTTTGTGTAAAGCATTGAACGTGCTTTAACGCTCCTGTCGTTGGGGACCCAAGCGCATTTCAGATAATGGAAGTAAAACGTGAGTATAGTATGCTGATTCAGCTTGAATCGGCGCAAGAATTCCCATCAAGTTCATCTTCCTCCACCAGTGCTCGAGTATTATGGTGATGAGAAGGACATCAGCGAAAGTAGAATCTTCCCTGCAGAACATGTTCTGATTTAGAGCATGTATATGAGCAGTATAAATTCATGTCATTTGTCAGTGTATTTTACGTTGGTGGAATGAATGGGCTCAAGTTGCAAGCAGTGTGCATTTGTTCATCCACCCACATACTGGCATGATGGTTTCAGCCTGACACGTGTGCAAACAACAACATAATATGCAGCCAGTGTTTATCATGATATTGTTTTGTTAATATATCTCTTGTTCTGGGAGCTTGTTATCACAGTTTGACGAGTTTGTAGCTTTGACTTCCAACATTGATTTAGATTTATGTAGCGTTGTATGTTTTTTATCGAAGTATAGACATCCATTGAACAAACGCCGCGGAACACGCTGAAGGAATTCCAGAAACCCGTATTAATTCGTACAAGACATTTCACAAAATAAAGTTACATGGAAAGCAAACTAAAGTAAAAGATACGCAATAATGTGCACTGCATCAGAATTGTATATAATGTGCCAACTGTCATTTAACATCTTTCGATGGCATGGGTCCATAACATATCACACAGCGGAATTCCCGATTAAAATACAGCTCAAGGTTGCACAATCATCATTGAAAGACATTTGCTTGTCTTGCAAGTAAAACATATCCCTGACATGGTGGGAAACATTCCGAGAAAGTATGCGTTTTATTAGCTCACTCCGGAGATACGCAATTTTGTAGTAATACGTTCACGGAGCATGCGAATGGGTATATATTACACAAAGCGATAAACAGATATTTAGTATTCTAGTATATCTTTCAACTCACAAAAATAAATTCATGTCTCACGACACAAAAAAATGCTCAGCAGGTTAATTTTTTGGAACAGTCCAAACTTTACACACTTGCATGCACACTTAAATCCATTTATTTAACCGTTTATTTATATAAATGTAAGGGCCATCGCCTTAATGCTCAGTGAAGACCATAACGTGGAACGAAGATAATCGCTTAGCCCAAATTCATTAAATTAGTAACAATTAATACCGGTAATATTATGATTATAAAGGCATATATATATATATCAGTATTACAAATAAGAACTACAACACACCTATTGACTAATAAACCTTAAGTTTGTATGCTTTAGACCGTATTATTTCACTTGAAATTATATTTATAGTAGAAACCATATTTAACAATATAATGCAATTTCATCATGAAAATATATTGGGTGGCGCTGTATATTATGACAAACTTAATTGTGTTGATGCGTTTTCGAAATATACAATCAGCTCCGGAAAGGAATACATCTTTCTGACGGAAAACGTTGTATGTCTTTGCAGGATGGCTATCCTGTCATGAATCTTTCCTATATGGTCCGATTAAACACATCTCTTGTTTGGAGCAGGAAATTATAAGGTTCTGGGTGAAAGCGTATCTATATCGCAAGTATTACGGGGCGTTATATTGAACCAGGACAATGAAACGCATCTTTACTGCAAATGTATTGACACATTCAATCAACGTTTTTCAATTTTCCAGCTGCATTGCGGCGCCATCTTTAATAAATGCAAAAACCTGTAACATTTTATTTATAATTTTGTATATGAAATAAGCTCATTTATTGCACCGAAAGATAAAATACCTATCCACGAGCCTGTTTTTTTTTGCGGAGAAGATCTGTATTTTGCAATCAAATCCTTAACAGCATGCAAAATTTCAAAAGAAACATTTTTGTCCGATTGAATGTCTGATAACAAGTTCTTACAACAGTTAGGTCATGATGTCTAAACTACTTTGCAGTACTCCTATTTTATATTATGGAATGAAAGGCAATTTGTCAGAACCAAGAACACCGAAAAATGTGTTGTAGTTTGTACCCGTATGAATTAACTACGTATTTCTCTATATAGAACTTATGACATCATTTTAAGCAACGTAAGTTTGTATTTCTTCAATGTAAAGCCATATTCAACAAAACCTTGTGTCGTAATTTCTTATGTGTTTTGTTACCCTATTGATGGCATGATACCTTCCCCATGAATAACGCATGAATAAGTAAATACCCATGTATCAACTTCAATGTCAATGTTACTGTGATTGCCTCTCCAAGTCATAAAATGTTCAAGTTTTACCTGCTCCTTGCACATATTTGACTGCCAACTACTGTATTGTTATTATCTGCAAAACACTCATATAAGTTATGCGTTTGCAAAAGAATTATCATAATGCGAATAACATCTGTTTCAGCAAACAATACTCGTCAGTTTGTGTTACTATGGCGCATGCCTTGCTTGAGCGAAAGTAATAAAACGTCACTTCCTATCAAAGGAAGCATCCATGATTGAATTGTCAAGATAAACCTCACGGGAACTGATAACGATGTTTGAAGTCTTTAACTCGTCGTGACGAAATATTCTCGGTTTTAGTTTTTCCTTCACCCCTTTTCCAATAGCTTGTCTTGTAACGTTGTGAACTTAACGTGTATAGCTCTAATGGTATTCATAACAATGTTTAAAAAGTTGACTATGAATGAAACATTTGTTGCATCTCTAAAAAGCAGACAAGGGCGTTGGCAGTTTCTGAGTTATCTGAGATTGATTTTTAGGTTAGGTTTAATAGAGTTCTAACATTTTTATACAACGGTGTTATGTGTTCTTAACAGCTCTGTGGGAGTTTGATAAGGGTTTTTTTCTGGTTTGTTGTTAAAAAGAGATAAAAATAATCGTTTTTTGGTAAGAAGCAACCTGTAGTACCGAAATCGAATCAATCATTTCTGTTGTTCTTTATTCTGGTGTTGTTTCAGTGGAATTTAACAGTTCTGAGAAAGTGTGAACGTATTAAAAAAATGACTGCACTCGAATTCAAAATGTCAAGACTTGTAGTGTACTCAAAACAACGCCCGTTTACTTTTACCATCGGTTTACTGAGGAAAGCCAACACTAAGAACTGTGGTGCGTAGCCATACCTCTTTAATACCTTCAACGTTCCCTGTGATGTCTTTAAACGATATCAAAAACAAAAAATTCTAATGCTTTTTTACGAGCATCGACGTAATAATGGAATTTCTTTTACAAAAAACGTTAAGTTATAATTATTACATAATATACCATGTGGATGCTCTTACCAGTTTTTAAAACTGAACTAGTCTGTTGTTGAGCTTACTTAGCTGATACAGACATAATTTACATAAATTTTTCAGAATGGTTTTGCTGGTACCACGGCATTTAAATTAAGTAAAGGAACGGTATTGTTTTGTTGTTGGATGTAAAAACCATTCAAAGGTATCACGGCGTGTTGTAATGCCATGAAAACGTTAAATCATTCCGAAGAAAAACAAGAGTACTTGTAAATAATATAACTTGCACGGCGTTCACATGGCCTACATCATATACCGAGTACACCATTTTAACATATTTAACATAACGAATAAATCTACGAAAAAGCCATTTTCCCGGCATATAGAAATGCATTGTATAACGTTTATGCCACATATGTATATGATCCAGCAATCACAGTAAACGTGACTGTTGTTTACTTTAGCGGTGCCGTCTCTGACCTCTGGACGGGCCTTATGTACACATATATAAAAGGCAGGGACGTCTTTATTAACCTCATTTTAGAGCTCTTTGCACATCTGAGATTCTCTATGGGTCGGGTTTGTTTAGAAGGAGCATGCCTCTGTTTACCAAGGTTTCATGCTCATGATAATCTGGTGTGTTGGTGTTACATAATAAGCATGGAAGTTTGGAGAAGCATGTGTTTAAACATGATGTTTTGAGTGTTACATGTACTTCAAAACATTTCAAACTAAGAAAGAAATTATATTGCCAGTTGGACCATCTCAACCCTGAGTTATGTCAAAATACGTGGTTGAAATTATAGCAGGTGTAATTTGTCTTGGAAATCTAGTTTTGTGTACCCTTCAAACCTGTAACTAAAAGAAAACGGTCTTAGAGCCAGGACACCGCCCAAATTAGCATGGAAGGAAACAACATCATTTTCCAAAACTCCTTTCTGTTGTTTTCAATGAAGATAAGTACGATCATTTTACTTGCATAATAATAACACAGTTATAAACTGGTATAATACATCATTATAATGATGGAACAACAGCTAAAATAGGTTGAGAAACTGCAGCTTTCGTAGGAATATTAATTAGGTAATAAATGGCGATAATTCAAGATAAATGTCTTAGGAAAAGTAGAAATGTATTTACCAGCTATAGTGAAAGCAGACAATTTACGACTGGTTAATTGATAATATAGCCTAAGCATTTATGTCTTACCGATATATATTACAAGATCATGATATATGGTTTCTTACATTAAATCCATACATAACAAAGCACGGGCGTCAGTAATACCAGATGCACATTGACTTCGGCAAGAACTGTAAAAACTGTACATTCGTAAGGGACGGGGCAAAACAGATGTCGGATACACTCGTTACCTTTTCCCGAGAGAGTTATGAGTTAATAACCCACCTGCCAGATCCAGTTTTGCACCAGTCTGACGAGATGAAGGTCACAGCTTCAAGTGAAGTTGGAAAAAGCTAATCATATAAACGCTATAAATCACTAGACATTCCTTCTGGGAAATATCGGATGCAGGTTGTTATAGTTTATTATAAACTAATACTCCATCGTTTTACGATATAAAACAACAGGGAACGTAGCTAAAATGCTATCATTTAACCCGCCGCAACATAACGATTGTAAATTTAATTGCTCATTTTTTTCTTTACTGAATTAATCACCAGTTACAGTCCTCCAAACATTGTTCCGTGTACAAGTTTCTTTTTATTAATAGCGTCCACATGCTTTGAAATAGTATACACTTACGAATATACGACGACTTATAATAAAATAATACAACATAAGTTCAGTATTTACTAGTAAACGGTGTTAGCCACCAGAGTAACGTATATTGGTTATAAGTCATTCATGCACACTTATGATCAGGACATGCTTTGAATGAAAAGTCAGAGATAAATGAACATTGATTGAACTAAATTCAAGGAGAGTTCACATATATGAGAATGGTGTTGATAAAGGTGGATCTTATTTATTATTGACCACGCCCACAAGTACAATCACCGGAAGCAGACCACATCCACTCGTACAATCACCGGAAACAAACCACTTGTACAACTACCGGAAGCAGACCACACCCACTAGTACAGCCAACGGAAGCAGACCACACCCACTAGTTCAATCGCCGGAAGCAGATAACACCCATTAGAACAGCAACCGGAAGCAGACTACCTGTACAACTACCGGAAGCAGACAACACCAACTAGTTTGTGGTCACCAAGCCGGACAAGTGGGTTTTCTCCGGGTTTTCCGGATTCCCCCACAACACAAGACCACACTCTCGCGTAAAATCGTGCCATCGAGAGTGATTAATATAATGTTGTAATAACTTGTTTCACAATCGTTGTAAAATAAATATGTTTAAACTAACACCCACTAGTACAGCCACCGGAAGTAAACCACACCCAATAGTACAATCACCGGAAGCAGACAACACCCACTAGTACAACGACTCTGGAAGCTAACCACACGCACTAGTACAACCACCGGAAGAAGACCACACCCAATCGTACAATCACAAGAAGCAACCAACTAGTACAGCCACCGGAAAGAAACCACACCCACTAGAACAACCATCGTAGCTGATCTCACCCACTAGTTCAACCACCGGAAACAGACCACACCAACTTGTACATCTGACGGAAGCAGACCACAACCACTCGCACAATCAACGTAAGCAAATAACACCCACTAAAACAACCACCGGAAGTAGACCACATCCACTCGTATAACTACCGGAAGCAGACCACATTCACGAGTACAATCAACAGAAGCAGACCACACCCACTGAAACAACCACCGGAATCACTGAGACCACACCCACTAATGTAATCACATGAAGCACACAACACCCACTAGTACAATCACCGGAAGCAGACCACAACCACTGATACAACTACTAGAAGAAGACCACACCCAAGAGTATAATCAACAGAAGCAGACAACACTCACTGATACAACTACCAGAAGCAGACCACACCCACGAGTACAATCAACAGAAGCAGACTACACTCACTAATACAACTACCGGAAGCAGACCACACTAACGAGTACAATCACCAGAAGCAGACCTTACCCACTAATACAACCACCGAAAGCAGACCACACCCACGAATACAATTAACAGAAGCAGACCACACCCACAAGTATAATCAACAGAGGCAGACCACACCCACTAAAACAATCAACAGAGGCAGACCACACCCACGAGTACAATCAACAGAGGCAGACCACACCCATTAATACAATCAACAGAAGCAGACCACACCCACGAGTACAATCAACAGAAGCAGACCACACCCACTGATACAACCACCGGAATCACTGAGACCACACCCACTAATACAATCACATGAAGCACACCACACCCATTAGTACAATCACCGGAAGCAGACCACAACCACTAGTACAACTACCAGAAGAAGACCACACCCACAAGTACAATCAACAGAGGCAGACCACACCCACTAATACAACTACCGGAAGCAGACCACACCCAAGAGTACAATCAACAGAAGCAGACCACACTCACTGATACAACTACCAGAAGCAGACCACACCCACGAGTACAATCAACAGAGGCAGACCACACCCACGAGTACAATCAACAGAGGCAGACCACACCCATTAATACAATCAACAGAAGCAGACCACACCCAGTAATACAATCACACGAAGCACACCACACCCACTAGTACACTCACCGAAAGCAGACCACAACCACTAGTACAGCTACCAGAAGAAGACCACACCCAAGAGTATAATCAACAGCAGCAGACCACACTCACTGATACAACTACCAGAAGCAGACCACACCCACAAGTACAATCAACAGAGGCAGACCACACCCACTAATACAACTATCGGAAGCAGACCACACCCAAGAGTACAATCAACAGAAGCAGACCACACTCACTGATACAACTACCAGAAGCAGACCACACCCACGAGTACAATCAATAGAGGCAGACAACACCCACGAGTACAATCAACAGAAGCAGACCACACCCACTAATACAATCAACAGAAGCAGACCACACAAGCATCACCACACCTTTACCTATAAATGCAGGAACGGTAAGTGTAACTCAAGTTTACCAGTAATAAATGTATGAGTTTACCAAACCATAGAGCATTGGTGTATTGGTATATATTGTTTTCGTGACTCTGCAAATAAACTTAAGATTGAGGGTGTAAGATGGTCGAAGCTAAATCTTATACCCGTTTATATGAAGATATGTAATACATGTCAAGTCTTAGGAGACGAATATCATTTCGTTATAGAATAGAGTATATGCTCTGATATAAGATGTAAACATATACGCCTTTTTAATAGACGTTTATCACAATATGGTTTATATTATTTATTTTTTTACATTTGATAAAAATGATAATTACTTTTATGCGAAACAAACTTAGTATATTAGGTTTACAATGCATTTTAGTTATATTAGTTGACATTAGTGAGGTGCAGTCGGCTTGATTTTCATTATCGATTAATCAGACATATTTATGTCATTTTGTTTCTAAATAGTAGGTAAATAAGTCATACCAATTAAATGGTTCAAAAAATGCAAATTCAAAAAACCACAGCATGGAAAGACGTATGCATGTATAAGTTCTACGCCTGTCAAATTTTTATTTGGGATGAAAAATGTGCGAGTTTGCTGTATTTAAATCGCATTGTACTCTAGTCTGGACTCGGAATTATATAAGGCGGTTTTGTGGGAACAAAAGTAACACAGTTGAACATTTGAAATTGCAAAGCAAAAAATGCTCCAATACCTTACGGGCAAGCAGTTCTCTTTAAAGATATGAAATACACCGATTCATTTATCATTATTTAGGTCCCCTTATTGGTGTAACGTTTCTGGGCTTTTTTAACGTCCAGCGTTTCCTTCGAATGAGTACACCTTGTCTCGTTTTGTTAAAACCGAAGAAAACCTTTGAAGACGGAAAACAAAATAAGCTGTGTTTAATCCTTCTTCTTATCTTTCTTTTTTATGTGAACAATTGAAAATGAAATTGTGTTCTCTTTTTCTTTTTTTGTATAATTTGTTTGTTTTGTTTTGTTTTGTTTTGTTTTGTTCATCATTACAAATAAAAAATATAGTTAATACACGGACCCAGGATACATTGTTATCTAGTTATTAAATAAACAACATGCATGTGGAAACAGTTTCATGTTGGAAGTGTATACAGTGCTTTTGTTATAAAGACCTCAACAAGTGCCTTCACTTCCTAGGCAAATGAGGTTTGAACAGCTGTAGTCGAACCATGAATAGTGCCATCTTCAAACTCTGCCACCATTTTTAATATTTGGGGGCCTACAAATATCCAGGGTTGTTGTGCATATAGATTATCAGTCAAATCGACAGTTCAGCCATCACCTTTTCACATTGGCATTTGCCTGTGCTTGATTAAGTGTCACGGCAGATAATGGACAGTTTGTATTGTTTGCAATTAACTTTCCTGCGACAAGCTCTTCGTAGATTGCAGGGTTCATTTCTGACAGGGAGTCTTTGTCTCTGATATGCATCGATAGCCATCTAGCATCATTGATATGGTCAAAGCTGAATACCCATGTGATGACCATTGCACGGGGTAGCTCAGAAAATTCCTGTCATGATTTATTCGATGATCTGAAATATACAAAGTTCCATTTCAAGCACAACGAACCAATATTTGAACTGCGGCTGCTCTGCTGTCATCTTGCCACACATGTCTGTGAAATTCAATAAGTTCTCTCGTGCTAGGATAGTTTCTTTGTATTTGTTGTAAGCATCATGCTGCAGGATTCAGATGTCAGCAGTTGTTATCCGTAAAGCATGCCTTGTTCTGGTTAAATGTATGTGTTTTAATAGGGAGTCATCGACTCCACTTGTTGCAATCCTGGCATTTAAGATGGTAGTTACCTAACCACGCCCATCAAGTCAGTCGCCAATGACATTGAATGCTGTCATCTCAATGTATAGTGAGTCGACCAAACAAGATAAGATATCCATCTTCCCCATGTGTTGCACTGAATTGAGTGTGCTATTGCACACAGTGGTTGATCCATAACCAGCACTGGATTTTGTCCTGTGTTGAGGTATTCTGTTGCAGCCTTAACTGCATTCATCGAATGTTTTACTATGGTATCCGAATGTGCGAAATGAAGGAACAAGGGCATATATGCCTCAACTGTACTAGGGTTTGTTTCGTCCTGTTGTATGAAAGCATGGTATGCAGACCATGAGATAAAATCTTCCTTGGTCAGCTCCTGTTTATTGTGCAATCCCCATAGTTTCTCCAACCAGACATTAGCCTTTAATGGTGCAACTGCTGCAATATGAGAATCTGGCTTGACTGGTCCTTTTATTCGAGTAACAACTGGATCTGGACATGAGACAGACACTATTTGGATGGCCAAAGAAAGGTAAGGGTTAAACAACATGACGAAAAACAGTGGTGGCGACATGGGTTCTTTTTAGAACAGAAACATGGAATGGTTCAAACACTACCACGAGGGAATGCCGTTGCAGCCTTTTGTCCAACGTTGGAAGACAATCGTTAAGTAAAAAAGATTATAGGGAAAATACCATATATTATACAGTTTTGGGTCCAGTAACTTTTATAGATTTCCTAGATACCAGGATTATGATCGTTTAATATTCGTCGGTGGTGTTGCCAAAATGGCCATTTTAATTGATATTAAAGTTATTTCTGGAACAAAAACACATTATATATCATTTTGTGTGTGCCCAATGGCTTCCTTGGCCTAAAATATGTATATTTACACACCATAAACATGAGTCTATGACTTATAGTTACAAAGATAAAAGCATTTGAAGAAATGGTCGGCCATTTTGGCGGCCATTTTGAAAAAATGGTTGCCACGGTCACCAGGGGGCGCTGCTGACTTTGGTCCATATATAAAACTAATAAGTAGGGGATGTTTTATATGTGTGCCAAGTTTCATGCTTTTAACCCGAAGTGCATGATTTTATGCTTAGCCGCCCCACTATATACAGAATGTTGGGCGGTTGGCTGCTGGAGTGGTGATGATTTGTTGTATTTTTATTTTATAAAATAAAATAAAAAATCACATAGTATAATAATGTTACATGTGTTAAATGTTTTAAATGCGTTATATCTTCTGAACATGTAGGCGATTGATAACACAAACTTGATGTTATATTTAAGAAAATAACTTGACATTGTTTAAAGCGATTTTTCTTTTATAAACACAGCCGTATACTGTCGTATATAATAAATGATCTATGATTCGCTCTTGCAATAACATTTACTTTTTACGAATATTCAAGACATGCAGTTGTTTATAAATGTATATGAATAAAATTTTACCCAATAGCATTAACAAAAAAAAAAATGAAAATTCGATCAATAACCTGTGCAAATATGTTTTATTGTAATAAAGGGAAATTACGATCCTAGACATCAAAAAGAAAGTCACAAATATTGTTCATAATAATGTTGAAAATACTTCCATGCAAATAAATCTGCAAACTAGTTTTTTTTAATTCATAGCTAAACCAAAGTCTTAGTAAAATGAAAGTGATTTCATAGCACTTGTCTCTTATCATGTACTCGATGAAAAACAATGGTTTATCAATTCAACTAATATGCTCAAAACCTCTAAATTATGTTTGTTAGGAACATCTGAAAGAGTTGCAAACACGTCCATCAAATTATCTTTCACTGCATTTTCGCTCCAAACATTTTATATGAAGCATTATATAAATGTAAATGTAATTGATTTTTTTCTATAGAATAACCTTAATGTCGAGCATTGCTTGGAATCCTTATTTCTGAAAAAGGCTTGAAAATAAAATATTTGTCGTTTTGATATAACGGCAGCGAACCGCTACCATTATATTTAAACTTCCTGTGGTTAAGTATCGTAAAAAAAATGGATTGTTAAATTGTAATACACCATTAACCACCTGCTTCTAAAATTTATTCCATAAAGAAAGACAAATGAATTGTATAACAACATATACACATTTTACTTACTATTATATTCTTTGTCCACCGCTGTGACTTACATACATTGATTGAGGCCTTTAAACTCTCCGAAAGGTTTCGAGTATGCCCAACTATTCCTGTATTTCGCCTTGCCCCAGCATTTGACACGGTAGGCGGGACACGGAGTCCAACTTATTTTATGTTTGCCGAATTTTAAGTGAGGAAAATGTGTAATGTGGAATAAAATGGCGGTGTTCGAAGAGATTTTGGTGTTTTTGGAGGATATTTTCACCGGGTAAGTAAGTTTTATTACTTTTCTCGCAATATAAATACGCCTACCCGTAGGCCACACGTGTAAGTTTCTTTCAGTTTTTTAACCTATGTTTCTAGAGGCATTAACAAAAAAGTTATTGAATGTACAAGCTGAGCGATTAGTTGTTTACAAAATGAAAATTTTCTATGTTTAAACACCTTTTATGATGGGCGAGGAAGAATTATGCAGTTTTTGTGTGATAAAGAATCAGAATAAGCAGGGTAGACACGGCAAACACAAAACACGTTGGACCCCCTGCGGAAACTTATAGCTATTGCCGTTATGGCAATGTTTCATAAACCTGTTGAAATTCAAGACACTTACATATTTGATATTATAATCTCACTATCTTTAAAATGTATCATTTTTTGATATGGCTCAGGAATATATAAATCAGAGTCGCCTCAATTTGTGGCCCACCTTTCTATCGTCAGTGTAAACTTAGAACTACCAACAAATAGCAACTTGTTTCAATGAGTTTGTGTCTGCCAAATAGAACATATGTTCCATATCTGGTATCATAAGTATGATATTACATATTTGACACAAATAATGACTAGGCAAGTATTTCAAATTGTCGAGCTAGCTGCTAAATAACAACAACCTGGGTGAACATTAGAGCCACGACGTTTTGTTAAGCGTTGAAAATGCTTTAACGCTCTTGTCGATGTGGTGCCAAGAGCACCTTAATTGAAGTAAAACGTTTGTATAGTTAACTGGTTCAGCTTGAATCGGTGCAAGAAGTCTCCTTAAGTTCTTCCTCCTCCATCAAGTTTGATTATGATAATGATAATGAACAAAATTGGCACAATGACATCGGCGAAAGTAGAATCTTCCCTGCAGAACATGTTCTGATTTAGAACATGTAAATGAGCAGTATAAATCCATGTCATTTGCCAGTGTATTTTACGTTGTTTGAATGAATTGGCTCAAGTTGCAAGCAGTGTGCATCTGTTCATCCACTCACATACTGGCATGATGGTATCAGCCTGACACGTGTGCAAACAACAACAACATACTATGCAGCCAGTGTTTATCATGATATTGTTTTGTTAATAAATCTCTTGTTCTGGGAGCTTTGGCTTCCAACATTAATTTATGTAGCGTTGTATGTTTTTATCGAAGTATAGACATCCATTGAACAAACGCCGCGGAACACGCTGAAGGAATTCCAGAAACCCGTATTAATTCGTACAAGACATTCCACAAAACAAAATAAGGTTACGTGGAAACAAACTAAAAAAAAGCTATGTTATAATGTTTACTGCATAAGAATTGTATCAAATGTGCCGACTGTAATTTATCATCTTTCGATGGCATGGGTCCAAAAACATATCACATAACGGAATTCTCGTTTGAAATAATACAGCTCAAGGTTGCACAATCATCATTGAAAGGCATTTGCTTGTCTTGCAAGTAAAACAAATCCCTGACATGGTGGGAAACATTCCGAGAAAGTATGCGTTTTATTAGCACACTCCGGTGATACGCAATTGTGTAGTACTGCTTTTACGGAGAATGCGACATACAGGTATTTCGTATTCTAGGAAATCTTTCAGCTCACAACAATATACGTACGTCTCGCGACACCAGGACATGTCCGCAGGTTGCTTTTTTAAACAATCCAGACTTTACACTTTTAAATTCATAACCGTTTATTTTGATAAATTTAAGAGCCATCGCGTTTGAATGCTAAGTGAAGACCATAATATATAATGAGATATTACTGCATGCACCTTATCGCAAAGCCCAAATTCATTAAACTAGTTACAGTTAATACCGGTATTATAACAAGTATAAAGGCATATACATCAGTAACACACCTATTAACTAAAACACACAGAGTGTGCCTGCTGTAGAGCAAATTATTTCTCTTGAAACTATATTTAGAGTCGAAATCCTGTCAATACGAGTGTTTAACAATATAATGCAATTTCATCATGAAATTCTACTGGGTGGGCGGACGGAAAACGTTGTATTATTAATGCAGGGTGGCTATCCTGTCATGGATCCTTCCTATACGGATTATACACATCTTTTGTTTTGTGTAACTGTTTTCTGCAGGAAAAGGTAAGGTTCTGTGTGAAGGCGCATCTATATTGCAAGTAAATAGGGGCGTTAAATTGCATTAGGGCAATAAAGCGCATCTTTACTGCAAATGCATTGACATTGTAATCAACGTTTTCAATTTACCAGCTGAAGTGGCATATTTAATAAATGCAAAAACCTGTAACGTTTTGTTTTATATCTGTATGACATAAGCTCAACCTCTGATTGTACCGAAAGATAAAATACCTATCCACGAGCCTGTGTTTTTTACGAAGAAGGTCTGTATTTTCAAATCAATTCTTAACAGCATGCACTATTTTAAAAGAAACATTTTTGTCCGATTGAATGTCTGATAGCAAGTTCCTACAACAGTTAGGTCATGATGTCTAAACTATTTTTCAATACCCCTATATTATTTTATGGAATGAAAGGCAATTTGTCAGAAACAAGAACACCGAAAAAGTTGTTGTTTGTACCGTTAGAATTAACTACGTATTTCTCTATTTAGAACTTATGACATCATTTTAAGCAACGTAGGTTTCTTTTTCCTCAATGTAGAGCATATTGAACAAAAACCTAGTGTCGTAATTTCTTATGTGTTGTGTTACCCTATTGATGGCATGATACCTTCCCCATGAATAACGCATGAATAAGTAAATACCCATGAAACAATGTTACTGTGATTGCCTCTCCAAGTCATAAAATGTTCAAGTTTTACCTGCTCCTTGCACATATTTGACTGCCAACTACTGTATTGTTATTATCTGCAGAAACACTCATATAAATTATGAGTTTGCAAAAGAATTATCATAATGCGAATAACATCTGTTTCAGCAAACAATACTCGTCAGTTTGTGTTACTATGGCGCATGCCTTGCTCGAGCGAAAGTAATAAAACGTCACTTCCTATCAAAGGAAGCATCCATGATTGAATTGTCAAGATAAACCTCACGGGAACTGATACGATGTTTGAAGTCTTTAACTCGTCGTGACGAAATATTCTCGGTTTTAGTTTTTCCTTCACCCCTTTTCCAATAGCTTGTCTTGTAACGTTGTGAACTTAACGTGTATAACTCTAATGGTATCCATAACAATGTTTAAAAAGTTGACTAATAATGAAACATTTGTTGCCTCTCTAAAAAGCGGACAAGGGCGTTGGCAATTTCTGAGTTATCTGAGATTGATTTTTAGGTTAGGTTTAGTAGGGTTCTAACATTTTTATACGACGGTGTTATGTGTTCTTAACAGCTCTGTGGGAGTTTGATAAGGAGTTTGAATTGTCTGGTTTGTTGTTAGAGATAAAAAATAATCGTTTTGTTTTTTTGGTAAGAAGCAACCAGTAGTACCGAAATCGAATCAATCATTTCTGTTGTTCATTATTCTGCTGTTTTTCAGTGGAATTTAACAGTTCTTTGAGAAAGTGTGAACGTATTAAAATAATGACTGCACTCGAATTCAAAATGTCAAGATTGGTAGTGTACTCAAAACAACGCCCGTTTACTTTTACCATCGGTTTACTGAGGAAAGCCAACACTAAGGACCGTGGAGATTAACAACACCTCTTGAAACCTTCACCTTCACCGTTCCCGGTGATGTCTTTAAAATATATCAAAAACAACATACTAATGCTTTTTATACGATCATCGACGTCAAAATGGAATTTCGCGTACAAAAAAACTTAAGTCAGAATTATTACATAATTTACTATATGGATGCTCTTACCAGTTTTTAATACTGATCTAGTCTGTTGTTAAGCCAACCTAGCTGATATAGACAGAAATTTACATACATTTTTCAGAATAATTTTGCTGAAACCATGGCATCTGAATTGTAGCACAGAAACGGTATTGTTTTGTTGTTGGATGTAAAAACCCTTCAAAGGTATCACACCGTAAAGTAATGCCAAGGAAACGTTAAATCATTACGAAGAAAAACAACAGAACATGTAAATAATATAACTTACAAGGCGTACACATGGCTTACATCATACACCGAGTACACCATTTTAACATGTTTAACATAACGAATAAATCTACAAAAAAGCCATTTTCCCGGCATATAGATATGTATTGTATAACGTTTCTGCCACATATTTATATGATCCAGCAATCCCAGTAAACGTGACTGTTGTTTACTTTAGCGGTGCCATCTCTGACCTCTGGCCGGGCCTTATGTACACATATATCAAAGGCAGGGATCTCTTTATTAACCTCATTTTAGAGCTTATTCCACATCTGAGATTCTCTATGGGTCGGGTTTGTTTAGAAGGAGCATGCCTCTGTTTACCAAGGTTTCATGCTCATGATAATCTGGTGTGTTGATGTTACATTATAAGCATTGACGTTTGGAGAAGTTTTTGTTTGAACATGATGCTTTGAGTGTTACAGTCATGTACTTCAAAACATTTCAAACTAAGAAAGAAATTATATATTACCAATTGGACCATCTCAACCCTGAGTAATGTCAAAATACGTGGTTGAAATTATAGCAGGTGTTATTTGTCTTGGAAATCTAGTTTTGTGTACCCTGCAAACCTGTAATTGAAAGAAAACGGTCTTAAAGCCGGGACACCGCCCAAATTAGCATGGAAGGAAACAACATCATTTTCCAAAACTCCTTTCTGTTGTTTTCAATGAAGATAAGTACGATCATTTTACTTGCATAATAATAACAAAGTTATAAACTGGTATAATACATCATTATGATGATGGAACAACAGCTAAAATAGGTTGAGAAACTGCAGCTTTCGTAGGAATATTAATTAGGTAATAAATGGCGATAATTCAATGTCGTATGAAAAGTAGAAATGTATTTACCAGCTAGTGAAAGCAGACAATTTACGGCTGGTTAATTGATAATATAGCCTAAGCATTTATGTCTTACCGATATATAACATTACAAGATCATGATATATGGTTTCTTCCATTAAATCCATACATAACCAACCACGGGCGTCAGTAATACCAGATGCACATTGACTTCGGCAAGGCTGTGGTTGCTGGGGTATTTGTTGTTGCTGTAAGTCCTTAATACGTTTGGAGTCAACCGTGCATTTTCTCAAAACTGAGTTATCACATTCAGTTCGCCAATATCTGATGTATTCCAAGACTGGAATACAGAGGCTGTGCATTCGTAAGGGACAAGGCAAAATAGATGTCGGGTACACTCGTTATCCTTTCCTGAGAGAGTTGTGTGTTAAAAGCCCACCTGCCAGATCCAGTTCTACACCAGTTTGACGAGATCAAGGTCACAGCTTCTAGTAGAGTTGAAAAAAAGCTAATCCTATAAACTCTGTAAATCACTAGACATTCCTTCAGGGAAATATCGGATGAAAGTTGTTATAGTTGATTATAAACTAATACCCCATCGTTTTACGATACAAAACATCAGGGAACGTAGCTAAAATGCTAGCATTTCACCGCCGCAACATTACGATTGTAAATTAAATTGCTCATTTTTTTTTCTTTACTTTTTTATTTTGTTTTAATCACCAGTTACAGTCTTTCAAACATTGTTCCGTGTACAAGTTCCTTTTTATTAATAGCGCCCACATGCTTTGAAATAGTATAAACTTACGAATATACGACGACTTATAATAAAATAATACAACTTAAATTCAGTATTTACTAGTAAACGGTGATACCAATCAGAGTAACTTATATTGGTTAAAGTTTAAGTCATTCATGTACAGTATGATCAGGACATGCTTTGAATGAAAAGTCAGAGATAAATGAACATTGATTGAACAAAGTTCTACGAGAGTTCACATATATCAGAATGGTGATTTGTTGATAAAGGTGGATCTAATGAATTTTCGCATTATTGTGGTCATTATGTTTGACATCTCTTTGTGTTTCCCTGAATCATAATTTTCGCTCCTGTCACCGCCTGGCTATTGAACCCAGTTTCGTCACTTTCTTTTTTTCTGTCGCAAAGGTGAACATCCTCGTACTGTTGTATTCAACATTTAAAAAACGATTATCATCTGAGCAAAACTGGATAAATACTTTGAGCATTTTGAGTTGTTGTGTGAACACATATATATGTATTAAGTCATTTACTGACATCGTTAACAATATATGTATTTTCGTAAGCAAGTTATACAGCAAGTTGTAAAGACGTTGAAACATTGAATATGAAATGTATAAATTAATAAAGAGATATAAAACCTTGGGATTTCACAAAAACGGAATTATTGTCATGTTGAAAGAAGAAATTTGTATATGACGCAATAAAACAAACATATGCTACATGAATGAAGTTGGCTCAGCCATTGGCAATCGCCAATCCACATTCAAAATAATAAAAGATCAAGAACAATGTCGAGCTGAAATGTCGAGCTGGACAGAATCCTTGCTCGACATTCGATATATATAACATAGGTAATTTTCAATGTCGAGCAGCAATGCCGAGCTGGACGGCATCCTAGCTCGATTTTTGCTGCGCCAACTTCACTTACATATATATATTTTCGAAACTGCTAGAAGAAGTGACACACACACAGGAACAACCACCGGAAGCTGACCATACCCACTAGTACAGCCACCGGAAACAGAACAAACCTACTAGTACAACCACCGTAGCTGTCCTCACCCACTAGTATAATCACCGGAAGCTGACCACACCTCCTATACAGCCACCAGAAGCAGACCACACTTACTAGTACAACCATCGGAAATAGACCACACCCACTCGTACAATCACCGGAAATAGACCACACCCACTCGTACAATCACCGTAAGTAGATCACACGCACTAGTACAAACACCGGAAGCAGACCACATCCACTCGTATAACTACCGGAAGCAGACCACATACACGAAAACAATCAAATGAAGCAGACCACACCCACTCATACAACTATCGGAAGCAGATCACACCCACGAGTGCAATCAAAAGAAGCAGACCACATCCACTAATACAATCACCGGAAGCATACCACACCCACTAACACAACTACCGGAATTCGATCACACCCACTAGTACAATCAACAGAAGAAGACCACATCCACTTATACAACTACCAGAAGCAGACCACATCCACGAGTATAATCAATAGAAGCAGACCACACCCACTAATGCAACCACCGGAAGCAGACCACACCCACTGATACAATCACCGGAAGCATATCACACCCACTAATACAACCACCAGAATCCGATCACATCAACTAGTACAATCAACAGAAGCAGATCACATCCACTTATACAACTACCAGAAGTAGACCACACCCACAAGTACAATAAATAGAAGCAGACCACACCCACTAATACAACCACCGGAAGCAGACCACACCCACTAGTACAACCACCGGAAGCAGATCACACCCACGAGTACAATCAACAGAAGCAGACCACACCCACTAATACAACCATCGGAAGCAGTCATCACCCACTAGTACAACCACCGGATGCAGATCGCACCCACGAGTACAATCAACAGAAGCAGACCACACCCATTAATACAACCACCGAAAGTTGACCACTACCACTAGTACAATCACCAGAAGCAGACCACACCCACTAGTACAACCACCGGAAGCAGACCACACCCACTAATACAACCACCGGAAGCAGACCACACCCACTAATACAATCACCAGAAGCAGACCACACCCACTAATACAACCACCGGAAGCAGACCACACCCACTAGTACAAACAATGGATGCAGATCACACCCAAAGAGCATGCGTACTTAATGCATCACTATTCAAACTAGCTTTTTATTCACCTACACTACTGCAGTAAAGCAAGTCACTTGCATGTTTAAAATAATAATCACACTGCATATGAATTACATATGATGCGTGCGCATATAGAAAGAGCGTTACTTGTAAAAAAAAATCCGTTCCGAAAAACGGAAACCAAAATAAGCTGTGTTTAATCCTACTTCTAATCTTTCTTTTTTATGTGATCAATTGAAAATGAAATTATGTTCTCTTTTTCGTTCTTTTTTGTAAAATATGTTTGTTTTGTTTTGTTTTGTTCCTCATTACAAATAAAAAAGATGGTTAATACACGGACCCAGGATACATTGTTACCAAGGTATTTAATAAACAACATGCATGTGGAATCAGTTACATGCTGGAAGTGTATACAGTGCTTTTGTTATATAAAGAATGTTGCAAAGAAAGTCACAGATATTGTTCATAATAATGTTGAAAAAACTTCCATGCAAATAAATCTGCAAAATAGTTATTTTTTAATTCATCGCTAAAACATAGTTCTTAGTAAAATGAAAGTGATTTCATAACACTTGTCTCTCATCGTGTACTCGATGAAAAACAATGGTTTATCAATACAACTAATGTGCTCAAAACCTCTAAATTCTGTTCGTAAGAAACATCTGAAAAAAGTTGCAAACACGTCCATCAAATTATTTTTCACTGCATTTTCGCTCCGAACATAAACTACCTGCTTCTAATAATTCCTTCGTAAAAAGAGACAAATGATATGTAATATAGCATTTACGTACACAATTTGCTTACATTCCACTCTTTACCCACCGCTGTGACTTACATACACTGACTGAGGCCTTTAAACTCTCCAAAAGGTTTCGAGTATGCCCAACTATTCCATTATTTCGCCTTGCCCCACCTTGCGACACGATAGGCGGATATTTATAGCTGTTGGCGTTATGGTTATGTCTCATCCACCTGTTGTTATTCAAAACACATATTTGAAATTATAATCACGCTATATTTAAAATGTACCCCCCCCCCCCTTATATCGGCACTGTTAACTTAGAACTACCACCTAATAGCAGCTTGTTTCCATGAGTCTGTGTCGGCCAAATAAAACATATGTACCATATCTGGTATCATACGTATAATATTACATATTTGACACAAATAATGAACTGGTTCAGCTTGAATCGGCGCAAGAGGTCTCCTTAAGTTCTTCCGCCTCCATCATGTTTGATTATGATTATGATAAGGACAAATTGGCACAATAACATCGGCGAAAGTAGAATGTTGCCGGGCCACCTCTGACCTCTACTGGGCGGTAGATGGGGAACAGAAAATACGTGAATTCGAGCCAATCGTTTTAATTGTACCTATACCATCGACGTCATCGTCATCCTACTAAACAATGCATATATAATAAAGTATATAATCTAACATAGAACATGTACAAATACTCGAACACAGAATTTCAGATAAACAATGGCGCGATCATTAACAATACATTAAAACAATGTAAATATCTCACGACATACAAACACCTATAACACTATGGAATAATACAAAGATAACAGATTATAATAACGGGATTTAATGAATTACCTGCAGTATTCTAAATAAGTAGCTGCATAAATTGGATAGAAAAGCACCGTATAAAAATGGCGTTGTACGTATAGATTTGTTGACTTAAAAGTGAAAGTAGTAATAATTGGTTAATTTAAAACACTGACGTATTAGTGTTAGGTTAATATATACCATTACTCGATATTTAACAAACTACACTACACTACACTATATGTAAAAGTTACCAAACCTGATAATTTACGGGGCGTAGTAATAAATGAGAATTAGGGTATTTAAACAAAATACGAATAAATATATTTGTAACACTTTTATTGAAATATAAAAGTCACACCCTATGACAAGAATCTTCCCTGCAGTACATGTTCTAAGAATTCGAGCCAATCGTTTTAATTGTACCGTTTATTTTGATAGATTTAAGGGCCATCGCGTTTAAATGCGTTTAAGAGGGAGTTTGATAAGGAGATTGAATTTTCTGGTTTGTTGTTAGAGATTAAAATTAATCGATTTTTGGTAGGAAGCAACCTGTAGTACCGAAATCGAATCAATCATTTCTGTTGTTCATTATTTTCAGTGGAATTCAACGGTTCTTTGAGAAAGTGTCAACGTATTAAACGAATGATTGTTCTCGAATCAAAATGTCAAAACTGGTAGTGTACTCAAGACAAATACTGTTAACCTTTACCATCGATTTACGGAGGAAAGGCCCGTGGAGAGTAACAATACCTCTTGAATACCTTCACCTTCACCGTTCCCTGTGATATGTTTAAAATATGTCCAAAACAACATACTAATGCTTTTTATACGAGCATCGACGTCGTTATGGATTGTGTGTACACAAAACTTAAAGTCATAATCATTTAATAATTTACCATGAGGATGCTCTTACCAGTTTGTAATTCTGAACTAGTCTGTTGTTCAGCTAACTTAGCTGATATTTTTCAGAATGATTTTTTACACCATGGCATCTGAATTATAGCACAGGAACGGTAGTGTTTTGTTGTCGGATGTACGAACCCTTCAAGGGTATCACGGCGTGTTGTAATGCCCTATAGCACAGGAACGGTAGTGTTTTGTTGTCGGGTATACGAACCCTTCAAGGGTATCACGGCGTGTTTTAATGCCTTATAGCACAGGAACGGTAGTGTTTTGTTGTCGGATGTACGAACCCTTCAAGGGTATCACGGCGTGTTGTAATGCCATGGAAATGTTCAATCATTTGGAAGAAAAACAAGAGAAAATGTAAATAATATAACTTGCACGGCGTACACATGGCTCACATCATAAACCGAGTAAACCTATTCGATCAACGAATTTGACATAACGAATAAATCTACGAAAAAGGCATTTTCCCGGCATATGCCAATGCATTTTATAAAATTTCTGCCAAATATTTATATTATCCATCAATCCCAGTAAACGTGCCTGTTGTTTACTTTAGCGGTGCCGTCTTTGACCTCTGGCCGGGCCTTATGTACACATATATCAAAGGCAGGGACCTCTTTATTAACCTCATTTTAGAGCTTATTGGACATCTGAGATTCTCTATGGGTCGGGTTTGTTTAGAAGGAGCATGCCTCTGTTTAGCAAGGTTTCATGCTCATGATAATCGTGTGTGTTGATGTTACATTATAAGCATGGAAGTTTGGAGAAGCATGTGTTTAAATATGATGTTTTGAGTGTTACATGTACTTCAAAACATTTCAAACTAAGAAAGAATTTATATTGCCAGTTGGACCATCTCAACCCTGAGTAATGTCAATATACTTGGTTGAAATTATAACAGATGTAGTTATCTTGGAAATCTAGTTTTGTGTACTCTGAAAACCTGTAATTTAAGGAAAATGGTCTTAAAACCAAGACACCGCTCAAATAAGCAAGAAATGGACGATCTTTTTACTTGTATAATAATTACAAAATAGGTTGAGAAACTGCAGCTTTCTTAGGAATATTAATTAGGTAATAAATGGTGATAATTTGAGATAAATGTCGTATAAAGCGTAGAAATGTATTTACCAGCTAGTTAAAGCAAACATTTTCTGGTCGGTATTTGATAAAATAACCTAATTATTCATGTCTTACCCATACATAATATTATATCATCAGGGCGTATGGTTTCTTCCATTAAATCCATACATAATCAACCACGGGCATCAGTAATGTCAGTGATTCTAGAAGTCGCAGTGCATATTGACTTCGGCATGGCTATGATGGCTGGGGAATTCGTTGCTTCTATTAGTCCTTTATACGTTTTGAGTCAACCGTGCATTTTCTCAAAACTGAGTAATCTAATTTAGGCCGCCAGTATCTGATGTATTCCATAATTAGAATATGTAGGCTGTGCATTCGTAAGGGACGAGGGAAAAAAGATGTCAGGTACACTCGAAACCCTCTCCCAAAAGAGATATATGTTAATAACCCACCTGACAGATCAAGTTCTACACCAGTCTTACGAGATCAAGGTCACAGCTTCAAATAACGTTGGAAAAAAAGCTAATCCTATAAACGCTGTAAATCAGTAGACATTCCTTCTGGGATATATCGGAAGCGGATAGTTATGGTTTATTATAAACTAATACCCCATCATTTACGATATATAACAAGCTAGCATTCGCCGCCGCAACATAACGATTGTAAATTAGTTTGCTCAATTTATTTCTTTACTGAACTAATCACCAGTTACTGTCATCCATATGCTTTAAATATAATATACTTACGAATATACGACGACTAATAATAATAATAATAAAAAGTTCAGTATTTACAAACGGTGTTACCCAGCAGAGTAACGTATATTGGTTATATTTTAAGTCATTTATGTAAAGTATGATCAGGACATGCTTTGAAAAGAATAGTCAGAGATAAATGAACTGAACTAAGTTCTACGAAAGTTCACATATATCAGAATGGTGAAATGTTGATAAAGGTGGATCTAATGTATTTTCGTATCATTGTGGTCATTATGTTTGACATCTCTTTGTGTTTCCCATAATTTTCCGTCATGTCACCGCCTGGCTATTGAACCCAGTTTCGTTACTTTCTTGTATCTGCAGCAAAGGTGAACATCCTCGTATTGTTGCTTTATAAGACAACGATTTCTATCTCAGCAAAACTGGATAAATCATTTGAACCATTTGAATTGTTGTGTGAATGTATATATATCAAGATCTAATGATGACAAAGATAATAATTTTTGGTCATTTACCTGCATCGTTAATAACATATGGAGGAGGAAAGTTTATTCAAGGAAATATAACACACAATATATATTTGAAATAGGCCAACATGACCCGTGATATGTAAACCTTTGTTTGAATATAATATTTTTGCAAGCAAGTTATTAAGCAAGTTGTGAAAATGCTGAACCATTTTACATGGAATAAACGTATTTTTAAAGAGAAACAAAACCTTGGGATTTCACAAATCGTTTTGTTTTTTTGACACGTTGAAAGAAAAAGAAAGAAACCCATATAATTTCAAAGCAGCTTAACGAAGGGATGCAAAATGCCGCGGAAAAGAGATATTTTCTTTAATACAATGAAAGCTACAGGGACAAGCCCCTTTGTCTGATGTATTTGTAATAGAATTGAAAATATATAACACATAGGCATATAAATAAGAGAAATCTAGGACAGGGAGAAGTCGAATCGATAAAGCAATTTAAGTTATCTCCAAAGTCGATTTCTTAACTTGAGCCGATTTCTTAACATATCAATAATCAATAAAAGGAAAGCATAAGTGATTTTAACATTGAAGTATGCCGAATGAAAATGATGTATTTTTAGAAATACATATTTTTTTATATCGTACAATCAATGCAATACTTAAATTAGGAAAATTACTTAAGCTAGGTAATGACGGAAGATGCCTTAAGATGCCTTATGAATACGAGCGAAGGCTACGGACCCAAATAAATCTGTTTTCAGAAGACTTAAGCTATTTGTTATGTATTACTTGCTTCACTATGTTTTTTTTTGTGTGAAGAATAATGCTTAAACCAATAACAAAATAAAAAGTATAACAATATTTCAACTGCTTATAATAAGTAAATGGTGATGATATAAGTGCAGGTGTGTGTTTATCATACGCCTACATATCAAAATAATGCGCACACATGAAACATTCTTTGGCTGACATATTCAAATCTTATATCTCTGACAAAATCAAAGAGACTGCAATTCATCATAAGCAACAAACGCCCTTTCAGAACAGAACGTAATGAATACCCTGCCAGCATGCCACCGTTTTCAAGAACAATGCTACCCCACAGCTGTGAAGTGAGTTGAAAACAATTTTATAAGAAACATTAGATTCCTCATACAAAACAACTTATATCGTATAATCGTTCTGATGTCCTTCACGAAAAACTATTTTTGAGAAAAAACAATGACTTTGTACCAAATGAAATGAAGTTTACAAACATGTTAGGAAAATTATGATTGAGAGCCAATAAGAGATCAATATATCCTGAAGACAAATATTAAGAACCATTCTTTTACCAGGAAAAAGATAAGGCCAGTTAGAAATTAAACCGAACCGAACTAGGTGGGGACACATCATGACCAGGACCGGACTAGCTTCAGGCATATCATGACCAGGACTGGACTAGCTTCAGGCATATCATGACCAGGACCGGACTAGCTTCAGACATATCATGACCAGTGCCGGACTAGCTTCAGACATATCATGAACAGGGCCGGACTAGCTTCAGGCATATCATGACCAGGACCGGACTAGCTTATGAAATGTCATGACCAGGACCGGACTAGCTTCAGACATATCATGACCAGGACCGGACTAGCTTCAGACATATAATGACCAGGGCCGGACTAGCTTCAGGCATATCATGACCAGGGCCAGACTAGCTTCAGGCATATCATGACCAGGAAAATTACTAGCTTAAGAAATGTCATGTCCAGGACCGGACTAGCTTCAGACATATTATGACCAGGGCCGGACTAGCTTCAGGCATATCATGACCAGGGCCGAACTAGCTTCAGGCATATCATGACCAGGAAATGACTAGCTTAAGAAATGTCATGACCAGGACCGGACTAGCTTCAGACATATTATGAGCAGGGCCGGACTAGCTTCAGACATATTATGACCAGGGCCGAACTAGCTTCAGGCATATCATGACCAGGAAATGACTAGCTTAAGAAATGTCATGACCAGGACCGGACTAGCTTCAGACATATTATGACCAGGGCCGGACTAGCTTCAGACATATTATGACCAGGGCCGGACTAGCTTCAGACATATTATGACCAGGGCCGGACTAGCTACAGACATATTATGACCAGGGCCGGACTAGCTTCAGACATATCATGACCAGGACCGGACTAGCTTCAGGCATATCAGTACTAGGGCCGGACTAGCTTCAGACATATCATGACCAGGACCGGACTAGCTTCAGGCATATCATCATCATTATGACCAGTACCGAAATGGCTGACCGGACTAGCTGCAGACAGATAATGACCAGTAACCGACTGCCTGAAGACACATGGCCAGGAGCATATTGGTTGAGACACATGACCAACACCGGAGCAGAAGCATTATGACCGTGACCGGAATAGCTGATCGGACTAGCTTGGCGGTGAGTACAAAACCATTGTAGATAAATTATTACCAATGGTAAATTATTACCAGATAGTGGAGACAAAGTCAAAGAAAAATTGTTGAAATACATGTATTAGGACTAGGTGAATATCATAATATATGCAAAAAGCTACAGAAACATGCTCAGTAGCAAAAAGTTTAAACATAAACCCGGTTTAGTGGCAATGGGCAAACGCCAAAGACATAGAACTCATAAACCTTGACATTTGTATAGTATGAGGATATTAAAAAGACCATTGACAAACAAAGGGCATCCCACAAAATGAATGAATTTTTGATAGAGGACGGATGTGGACATGTTGTGGCTGGGGACAAATATGCAATTTAAAAACATAATTGTTGTGGACGATTGTTTGAAGAATAAACGACAACAGAGGAGTAAAACAAGAAGTGGACATTGCATGATTGTTATTGAATACACTGTGTGGATAATGTTAGACGTTAGTCATAGTTGCTGAGGAACTAAAGACGAATGCAATTACAGTCAAGTCATGACAGACAACCAATACAGTAGTTATGGTTTTTAAAGTTTGTCAGTGCATGATATCTCCATCGTAAATCCCTGTGGTGATAAGGAGAAAATTGCAAGCCTAAAGGAGTGATTTACCCTGTTTCAAAACCGAAGAGAACAGTTTCAAAAACAAAAATCAAAGCGCTTAAAGCATTGAAATGGTTCCTGCCTGCTATGGTTTGTGAGTCTAGTCATGTTATTGTATAACAAATTAATATAAACATAGAAAGAAAGATCATGCATGCTAACATGCATGCTAATGATTCCTTCGCAAATACTTTTCGATTTTTATCCTGATACTCATTAAAATCAAAACCATAGGATATCGGTTATTTGAAATACTCATTAGGATCCTCGCGAAAAGTTCCTTTAGGTCGAAACTCCAACATAGTTTCATTTTCTGTATGTATTAATGTAAATTAGTATTGCCCTCAAACTATGCCGCACGTGGACATAATTAAAATATCTATATCAATAGTTCATAAATATGCATATGCAACATGCTCAAGAATCTTGCCTGAAATTACTAAGAACTTTTCCCACATTTTCGTTACATGACATTACTCACAAATTTTAGCAGATCGAAAACCTGTCGACGCTTTAAGCGCTTTGATTTTAATTGTAGAAGTGTATAATATGCATTTAGTTATGGTTAAAAGTTGTTAGTATGGACTTACACAAGTTATTGGGTTGGTGATCCACAGTCACATAACCATTTATTTTGTGTGAGTACATACTTACAATCTTAATAAAAATATGTCAGTAACGAGCCGATTTAGGCCATTCGAGTAATTAACGTAGAAAGTATGCTAATGAATGAATTACAATCACCAAAAGAAGATTATAGGATTAAAATGAAACATTATGATTTCATTTAAAACATTTTGGTTTATTACCTTACGCCAAATGAGCATTTAAGTCCATCTTCAATACGAACAATGTTCTCTTTCCGTGTTTAAACGAGTAACTTTATATTATAAACACTGAAAGTAAATTGCTATTACAGTTGTTGTTAACGTTGCATAAGCTCAAACAATTAAACACTTAATGCATGGTTTCCGACATTGTACTCTTAATGATTTACCAAGATGTATGTGTTTATAAATGAGCACAGAGTAGTTTAGTTTCACGTCTTTTACATGAGTGGACTTCTTTTGCTTGCCCTAGTGCACCTGTGTGCCCCTGATGGCAACTCACTGACATGTCACTGAAAATCAACATAACATGCAGCCTGTTAATAGAATGATATCGTTTGTAAATACATCTTCTGTTCTTGGATTTTCCATCATTGTCTGTCAATATTGATGGGTTTCACGTTGCATTGTATTCTTTCATAAGATGGACTTAAATGATAATGAACTAGAAAGCTGCCGAATAACAGAAAGTTGAATTCAACAAATACACAATGTACCATGTAGCATGACTGTCAAATTTTACAAATAGTTCAAGATGCATTTACATAGCATTAATTAGCAAGGCGATTAAGTAAGGAAATCCACTGCCGTAGTCTGGAACTTTGTGTAAAAATAAATTAATTGAAGGTTACGTAAACATTTAATGAGTATTATGTTTTTGCGTATCACTTGATACAATGGTAAACGAGTAAAATGCGTGTGTATGTTTCCACCAGTGCACTGTAACGGTATTTCCTATTCCAATTAACTCTGAATCTTCCAAAACTAAACTAAAGTGTTGCGACATCCGCTACATGCAGTCAGCCGACCACTTGACCAACGTACATGCTAAATGTTCAAAAATTACAAAACTGAACACAAACATATAACTCATAAAATGTATCTGTGACTTGTTGAGAGTCTGTCGGTTTTTTATTCTTGTTACTTTATACAATCTTATAGAGAAATTTGGACTGCTGGGTTCGTGTTGCAGCCGCCAATTTGTAACTGTATCTATGGTAACCGCTTTGGATTAAACCGTTTCCTAACAACAAATTTCACATTTCGCTTTTGTGGAATAATTTATTACTAAATGAAGGCCAACGTGGTCAAAAATTTACATGAACAACTTGCAGTAATTCATTAAAGACAAAAATAATAATGGAACACATCGGTCTATTGGTAATCATGTGATTTAAACTTACTTTCGGTGATTCAAATGCAAGCAATAGGATTCTTTGCTTAGGAGAGTCGGACAGAGTGAACTCGTAATTTGATCATTGCAGTCAATATATAAGCTATCTTATCGTGACAAGTGGCCGACAAAAAGAAAAGAAGCAAAAATGATGAATTAAAGATTATATATGGATTATATCTGTATTTCAAATGTATCGGAACTTACAAAAAGTACCAGCTGTGCAACTCTGATATCAAAAAGCTCTTAAAATACTGCAAACAGTGGCACATGCATGAACACTTCAACCTTTGAAAGCACGAAAAGATAAAAGGAGCCAACATGTTCGTTCGTATCAATTCTTATTTGCACGACAGTTTAAAAAAAAAACACCACTAAATTTGGATCATATATTTGATGGCGAATGAGTGCAATGGTTAGGTCATGACACAATGAATGAACGCCGGAATATTTGTACAAAATGCATGACGTTTTCCTCTTCAAAATAGCGTCCTTTTAGCACTTTAGGATTTGAGTTTGCGAGATCCAGCCATTGTCAAAATGAAATATCATCCAAATCCACTTTTCTAGCATTTTTTCTGTTCATGGCCTAATACTTTTAACAGGAATAATTTTGCAATGGACTTATTTCAAGATGCAATTAAGGTCTCACGGGACTAGTTTGACCTGCTCCTTGCTTCGAGCTAACAATGTTCTGTGACCTGCTCCTTGCTTCGAGCTAACAATGTTCTGTGACCTGCTCCTTGCTTCGAGCTAACAATGTTCTGTGACCTGCTCCTTGCTTCGAGCTAACAATGTTCTGTGACCTGCTCCTTGCTTCGAGCTAACAATGTTCTGTGACCTGCTCCTTGCTTCGAGCTAACAATGTTCTGTGACCTGCTCCTTGCTTCGAGCTAACAATGTTCTGTGACCTGCTCCTTGCTTCGATCTAACAATGTTCTGTGACCTGCTCCTTGCTTCGAGCTAACAATGTTCTGTGACCTGCTCCTTGCTTCGAGCTAACAATGTTCTGTGACCTGCTCCTTGCTTCGAGCTAACAATGTTCTGTGACCTGCTCCTTGCTTCGAGCTAACAATGTTCTGTGACCTGCTCCTTGCTTCGAGCTAACAATGTTCTGTGACCTGCTCCTTGCTTCGAGCTAAAAATGTTCTGTGACCTGCTCCTTGCTTCGAGCTAAAAATGTTCTGTGACCTGCTCCTTGCTTCGAGCTAACAATGTTCTGTGACCTGCTCCTTGCTTCGAGCTAACAATGTTCTGTGACCTGCTCCTTGCTTCGATCTAACAATGTTCTGTGACCTGCTCCTTGCTTCGAGCTAACAATGTTCTGTGACCTGCTCCTTGCTTCGATCTAACAATGTTCTGTGACCTGCTCCTTGCTTCGAGCTAACAATGTTCTGTGACCTGCTCCTTGCTTCGAGCTAACAATGTTCTGTGACCTGCTCCTTGCTTCGAGCTAACAATGTTCTGTGACCTGCTCCTTGCTTCGATCTAACAATGTTCTGTTATGATTACACGTGCTCCTTGCTTCGAGCTAACAATGTTCTGTTATGATTACACGTGCTGTGCACTCGTGTGATATCATGGTGTCTACAATGGATTGCAATGTCTGAATATTATTTATAGAATGGCAGCTCTAAGTGATTTATCATTAAATTAGACGCTTGTTCTATTTTTTTGCGAGAATCTACTAATATTGGACACATACCGACTCAGTGTAATGCCATAATTTCAGCAACGTATGTGCTTTTCAAGGTCCAGCTGTACTTAACAAAAAACAATGACCAAATGATTTTTTTAATATGCATTAGGCAGGGGAGACAAACTTTTCAATGAAACCGCTCATTAAAGCTAAATACTCTTCAATAACCCCGTCCTGTCAGTTGGCTTTGCAGGCGAGTGATCTAAGTGGCTGGTTTAAAAGTTCTTTTGATCAGGCAGACCGAGTCTAAAAGAAGCATTTTGTTATTATTTTGCGCATTTTTTATAACATCGCTATTGAAGTCAGTTTGGGTAATACCAGTTACGAGAAACAACCCAGTTGTATGTTTTGATGAATGTTTTCAACTATTTCTGAAACGTACAGATAATCATAGGAAGAAAGTTAATACACTCATTTGATATTGAAAGGCCACTAGTATTAGGAAGAGTTGACAACCACTGTCAAGAAATAACAACTCATTACCCTAACGATATAAATAAAAATAATTATAAACAAATGAGCGATGAATGAAGTTTTTGTTTTCTCTTAAAACAACGGACTGTGTGTTTCGGGGTCCTGAGAAACCGGAGAATGTTTTTGTCAGTGTGAATAGAGTTTAGATTCTTTTCATACACGTTTCATGATGTTTGTGTTCTTAACATCTCTGTGGAACTTCGATAAGAGTTTTGCATTTTGTGGTTTTGTGTTATAGCGATAAAAATGAAACATGATTTTGGTTTGAAACAACCTGTAGAGATGATATCATGTGTTACAGTTCTGCTGATTTTGTTTTGTTTTTATGTGATACAAACTATATGCAATGCTATACTGTTTTGAAAAGGCATAAGCCTTAACATGGTATTTCATCTACAAAACATTGAGCAATATCAATTCACAATGCAAATTACTATTATTCACACGATGTATGCATGCATCTAGTTAAACCTTTAATTTTCTATATCTATACAATCATAAATAAACTAATGAATATGTTTCAAACAATTTTAGCATTGAGCATTGCAGAAAAAACACATATCATGGTAGCCTCAACTGGGCTTTCTCTGTAGTTTCCTGTATATGATCTAAATGCTTGCAAAAGAAAACACACTTAAGTCTCGGCCCGTTCACACCTTCGTGGTGCTGACTGGCCGCTCTGATGCTCAGTAGTGAGTAATATTTCTTAAACAATTAGGTTCAATATTATTTGTACAGAAGCGATATATGATAATAATTAAACAGATAAAAGAACTCAAAAATATACATCGTACAGTCTTGGCTCAATTTCAAGAAACGATTTTAAAATGAAATATTTATAAATTCATGGAAATGCAGTTTTCTTGTATATTGCACTGAACTTTTATAACCTTAGATGGCGTTAGACCATGGTTAGTTTTTCTATATGTTTCATATAGACACTAAAATGGCATTTCACTTAAAAGCAACCCCAATTGAAAAACAAGTAACTGGCTACTGTAGAACAGTCCAAGACACAAAATTGTATCACAAGAAAACATAAGGTTGACTATTGCCGTGTCTCACAAAATTGAGTAGAAATACATGACCCTGAGGTAAAGACTGAAATAGGCTACACACAACCAATTTACACCGTTCGACAGGCAATGTTTTTCCAATATTCACTTTGGAAACTATCACTATGCAAAACAGTGTCAAAATTATGTTCAGCTCTATGCAAAAAAAACCCATCCATTTCTTTATTTCATTCAACTTTAACAAAAAATTGATACTTAAACACAAGCAGTCCTGAACACAAGCACTCTTTTTTCTGTATTAACATCCGGATCTTTGGGTCAACGGGGGCAGATAACTGTAGACTTGAGCCAGATCAATGTCCCATCGCTTTTGAGTTAGCGGTTGTTTACTCTAGCGGTGTCGTCTTTGACCACGATCAGGCCGATATGTACACATTCAGAGGCGGGCCTCTTAACTGGCCTCATTTAACAGCTAATTTCTCGTATGAGATTCTCTGAGGTTCGGATAAAAGGTGCCTGCTTATTTGTTTATATACACCACGGCATACCTTTAATGCGATGTTGGTTACAATACATCATGCTGTTTGCTGAGGGAAGTCAGAAGAAAGGAATGATGACTTATTTCAACACCAAATGAACATGATTGTTTCAGTTAAAAGAACCTTAAAACAAGTCATAAAGCTTCGGTTCAATAAATATCTTCTAATTATTGTGACCTATTTAAAGTTCCACCGTATTTGCCTGTTTGATGTATCGGCGGCTACAATAACAGAACCTATCTAGAGCAGATAAAGTAGATTGAGAAACTGCAGCTACACAAGAGATAACAAATAACTCATAAACGGTGATAATGCAGGGAAATGGCGCATAAAAGCAGGCAAAATTCAGGTTGGGTAATTGATAAACTGGCCTAATTGATTCATTTTCTCTCCTATGCACTTATGATGTTATCATGAAGTACGGTTTTATGCCCGATAAGTGCGAAGAAATTTCTTCGACACGCCAAGCAGACAGAGATGCACAGAGCAAGTGGTCGGACAACCTTGACAATGATTTCAGTTGAATTTTGCAAAGAAGCAGAACAATGACTTGTTTGTTGTTTTAAATGATTTATTCCATGCATTAAGTCAACAGTACGCTAGAACAATCATACTTTCAATATTGTCGTTACCGTTACCGAACTATTTCCTGCAATAGAAATGTGTGGAAAGTCCCTCCTGCCCCTCCGGTTCGATTTCTATGATGCATCAAGACGGTGTAGGTAAATGTCAGGACAGCTTCCGGTTCAGTACCGAATGAAAGCAAATCATTGTTAATGTTGTAAATCAGTAGATTCTCGGTATTTATTTTGGGAATTATGGGAATTATGGGAAGTATAGGAAGTATGGGAATCATGGGAAGTATGTGAAGTGGGAATTCTTCGCATTTTTAACCAACAAATCCATGAATTTACGACACAAAACAACAGGATGTTTGAAAGGAATTATCGCAATTTACCGCACAATACCGTACCGAATAAGCATTTGATTGCAGTCTTTTTACGGGAATGATGGTTAACTACTTACTAAATATTGCATTTATGGAAAATATTAGTTACTGGTATCAAGATTGTAACCGTGTATTCAATTGCTGAATACGTAAAAAAAACTAAAAATACTAAATGATTGGTGAGTGCTAAAAATTAAGTGCGATCTACTTGGTATCCTTCATAAACACCATTGTTTTTAATATGCATTCATCCTTTTTGATGTATTAAATCAATTGTATTAATTGTGATATAAATCTATTTTGGGAGTAAGAGTACATCTTTAGGTTGAAAAGGGTGCTCATATTGGCTCCATGTTTATAGTATTGTAACAACATAAGCAAATAATGAAGACCTGTTTTTAATAAATGGCCATACATTCATGAACATGAATTATATTATACTCAAAAATAAACTTGTACCTAACTCTATGGAAAACTTACACTGCTTTCTTGATATATAATACACTGTACTGCATATTGGATGAACGCTACTTAATTCAACAACACACAATTTTTTATTCATAGATGTGAATCCATGTATATACAATTCAAATGTACTTATATAAGTATAAGGAATTTTCCTTTTCAATGTAACTGCATGTTTTTGAATTCTACAAAAAGAACAAGACATGTTTAGAAAGCATGCATACCTTAAACATTCTTATGATAACAAACTCAAACACTGTTTTCCTGATAAAATCAAAGAGACTGTAAATCATCATACAACGCAACATACACCCATTGATTGCATGCAGATAAAACACAAAACACGAAACTGTTAAACTAATGTACGCCTATTTGTCACATGAAGGATTAGCAGAATATTGGTATAAAAACATACGCATATTGGTCACATGTTGGTGCCCTTTTCAAAAGGGTGGTAATACAATGACTGCTCAAACATCCTAATGAAGCTTAGAAAATAATTCCCTATGAGTAAAACTTTATCTTAGTGAGGGGCATCACGATCCCCTCCGGCGCCTTGCTTAGAGATACGTACATTACTAACAACCAATATGGCAGGTTTACCTGACAACTACAAACACATTATATTATATTGAACAAGAATGAGCATAGAGGGAACGAAACGGTAACCGGCACCTTAAGCGACACACACGATAGTGATTCACACGATGAACGAAATACTAAGCCAACAGCCAAATGTATATAGAATATTTATTGTTTTACATATTTTACCTTTTGGAATTACCGAAACATACGAATGGAATTCATGGATTTAAGCAGGTTATTTGGAACGATGAATACCAAATCGACTATCCATTATTATCAAGCCCGGTAAACAAACATTTCATCCCCGGAGTTATGAGATGAACGCGTATAAATTGGATCTCTACTACTTTTAGTAGCTATAAATTACTTCAATGGTTTTCAATCTACATTATGGTGACAAAACATTTCTTTTCTTTTCTTCTTTTGTTTTCACATGAAAGGATGAGGTATTAAGATGTATGGTGATATACATCGATTTAACCATAAATTATTAAATGCAAGTCACCATAACCTAAAACGAAACCAAATTATTTTTCGGGCGAAGACAAGTTGTCAAGAAGAAAACCAATATCGGTATAAACTGTATAGAGACATTTTGAGTTAACAATTCTACCGATTTAAACCGTTACATCCATAGTACTATTAGAAGTCCATGATGATATTACATGCTATGCTAGCTGATGGTGTTGTAATATAGCTTCTGGTCCAGGTTTATTGTTAGGAAAAACAGTTTTTGATCCTAGCCCTAATTCATTCATTCACTTAAAGATATTTAAATTTTGAAAATATATATTGTTACGACCCATTGATAAAAAAGAGAAGGCACTGGACCAGGGGCTACATACCTGTGTATAGAAAGTATACTATGTATTTTTATCCCGCACATACATATTAAAATGGAAAAAATCGGGCGCGGGCCGATTTAAAAAAAAATAAAAAAAATAAATATAAAAAAACCAACAACAAAAAACAAAAAACTTTATATTATTAATTATTATTATATTATTTTTTTAAAACAACCATAGTAACCATCTCTATATATGTACATGAACATTTAAAAAACATGTAGGGTAAACAAGTTATGTCAACGCACTCTCTGGTCTTGAAGAATTTTCAATAAGTAAATAGTGAGGCAATAGTCGGGCATCGACAACAAAGTGGTCAGTTCATATATATATTAGAAATATTAATACATATAGTGGGCAAAAAGGCCTGTTCTCACAACACTTTCTTGTCAATGAACTGACCGTGAGTCTTGCCCATCCTTTAAATAAATACCATTCTTACACGTAAATGTTTTTAAGATACAATGCAATATCAAATTTACAACTGTATTTAAGACTAGAGAAATGAAACCATATCCAATATTCAGAGCTGTGGGACCTCCCTAGATGTCATTCATCGCAGGTTTCGCGGTATTTTGGGTAAAAAATTACTCCTTTGACGAATATCCCATCAACCGATGGGGGTAAAACTCCCCTTTTGGCTTCAAAATTCGGTTTAAGTCACACTTGGGGATGTGACGGGGTTACGCCATAATGCAGCCATTATAGGGCGCGGGCAGACCTATATAAACTCAACAACAACAACAACCACATGTTGGTTAACCAGAATATTGGTATGCATACATAATCCCATTGGTCGAATATAGTTTAACAGAGTACTGGTATACAAACATACGCCCATTGGTCGAATATAGTTTAACAGAATACTGGTATACAAACATACGTCCATTGGTTGAATATAGTTTAACAGAATACTGGTATACAAACATACGTCCATTGGTCGCATGTTGGTTTACGAAATACTGGAATACATACATACCCCCATTGGTCGCATGTAGTTTAACAGAATACTGGGGTACAAACATACGTCTATTGGTCGAATGTAGTTGAACAGAATACTGGTTTACAACCATACGTCCATTGGTCGCATGTTGGTTAACAAAATACTGGTATACAAACATACGTCCATTGGCCACATGTTGGTTTACAGAATACTCGTATACAAACATACGTCCATTGGCCACATGTTGGTTTATAGAATACTGGTATACAAACATACGTCCATTGGCCACATGTTGGTTTACAGAATACTGGTATACAAACAAACTCCCATTGGCCACATGTTGGTTTACAGAATACTGGTATACAAACATACGTCCATTGGCCACATGTTGGTTTACAGAATACTGGTATACAAACATACGTCCATTGGCGACATGTAGATTTACGCCCATTGGTCGCATGTAGGTTAAATGAATACTGGTATACAAACATACGCAGATTGACCACATGTAGGTTTACAGAATACTGGTATACAAACATACGCCCATTGGCCACATGTAGGTTAAAAGAATACTGGTATACAAACATACGTCCATTGGCCACATGTTGGTTTACAGAATACTGGTATACAAAAATACGCCCATTGGCCACATGTAGGTTTACAGAATACTGGTATACAAACATACGCCCATTGGCCACATGTAGGTTAAAAGAATACTGGTATACAAACATACGCCCATTGCCAACGTGTAGGTTTACAGAATACTGGTATACAAACATACGCAGATTGACCACATGTAGGTTTACAGAATACTGGTATACAAACATACGCCCATTGGCCACATGTAGGTTAAAAGAATACTGGTATACAAACATACGCCCATTGGCCACATGTAGGTTAAAAGAATACTGGTATACAAACATACGTCCATTGGCCACATGTTGGTTTACAGAATACTGGTATACAAACATACGCCCATTGGCCACATGTAGATTTACGCCCATTGGTCGCATGTAGGTTAAATGAATACTGGTACTCAAACATACGCCCATTGGCCACATGTTGGTTTACAGAATACTGGTATACAAACATACGCCCATTGGCCACATGTAGGTTTACAGAATACTGGTATACAAACATACGCCCATTGGCCACATGTAGGTTAAAAGAATACTGGTATACAAACATACGCCCATTGCCAACGTGTAGGTTAAAAGAATACTGGTATACAAACATACGCCCATTGGCCACATGTAGGTTAAAAGAATACTGGTATACAAACATACGCCCATTGGCCACATGTAGGTTAAAAGAATACTGGTATACAAACATACGCCCATTGGCCACATGTTGGTTAAAAGAATACTGGTATACAAACATACGCCCATTGGCCACATGTAGGTTTACGCCCATTGGTCGCATGTAGGTTTACAGAAAACTGGTATACAAACATACGCCCATTGGCACATGTAGGTTTACAGAATACTGGTATACAAACATACGCCCATTGGCCACATGTAGGTTTACGCCCATTGGTCACATGAAGGTTTACAGAAAACTGGTATACAAACATACGCCCATTTGCCACATGTAGGTTTACAGAATACTGGTATACATACATACGCCCATTGGCCACATGTAGGTTTACAGAATACTGGTATACATACATACCCCCATTGGCCACATGTAGGTTTACAAAATACTGGTATACAAACATACGCCCATTGGTCGCATGTTGGTTTACAGAATAGTATACTGGTATACATACATACATACTCCCATTGGCCACATGTAGGTTTACAGAATACTGGTATACAAAAATACGTCCATTGGCCACATGTAGGTTTACAGAATACTGGTATACAAAAATACGCCCATTGGCCACATGTAGGTTTACAGAATACTGCTATACAAAAATACGCCCATTGGCCACATGTAGGTTTACAGAATACTGGTATACAAAAATACGCCCATTGGCCACATGTAGGTTTACAGAATACTGGTATACAAAAATACGCCCATTGGCCACATGAAGGTTTACAGAATACTGGTATACAAAAATACGCCCATTGGTCGCATGTACATTTAACAGAATACTGGTATAAATCTAACAGAATACTGGTATAAATCTAACAGAATACTGTTATACTAACAAACACCCATTGGTCGCATGTACGTTTAACAAAATACTGTTATACTAACATACGCTCATTAATATGAGAATACCGAAGCAGTCAAGTCAAAACTGTCACTCAATACAACAAAACAAGTTATCTCCCTAAAAATAGGCCGAGTATTAAAAAATAAAAAATGGAAAGTTAAACAGTGCTGTGACAACAAGGATAAAACAACCAGAATATACCGTTTAATATGTTCTAGAACAAATAATGATTGTGCACCAAATGAAATGAAGTTAAAACATATGTAAGTTTCACTACGACTGCGAGCACATAAGGGACAATTTAGTCCTCATTACAAATAATTAGAACCTAGAAACATAGACGACACTTTAGAAAAAATAAAGGCAAGTTATGACTGAGACAGAACCGGGCTAGCTGCATGCACATGAGCAGGACCAGATAGGCTGCAGACCCATTATTACCAGAGCCGTACTAGTGGCAGACATATTTACTAGACATTTTCCAGGCCAGGACTAGCAGCAGACGCATGACCAGAACCAGACTAGATGCGGACACATAATGACAAGGACCGAAATAGCTACAGACACCAAACGCACGAAGGAATAGCTACAGACACATGACTAGGAACAGACTAGCTGCAGACACATGACCAGAACCGGACTATCTTCGGACACATCGTGACCAGGACCAGACTTGCGCCTTATATAGTCATCATGACCAGGTCGCAAGCTATTTTTCTTTATTACATATTTGTCCTGAGCGGCAATTGGTGCAAATCGCCCAGTAACCATATTCGTGTCCCTATTACTATAAAAAGAAATATGACTATATTTGATATTACTTTAGAAATATTCCAACTTAGGGACTAGTTCATAAATTGCAGAACAATGCTTTCAATAGTTTCCACGTTACATGATAAAATATGAAGTTTAGTTTGTTTTATAAAACTTTACACTTTAATTGATCATGAAACCTTGAATTATAATAGCCCTGCTTATCGTTTTGATTTTAAATACCAACTCAATCATAACAACTCGGCCATCTCCGAGATTGATACAGCATTCGGAACTCCTCGGCCATTTTTTCAAAAACAACCTCGGATGTATATGGACGGTTTACATACTTAAAAAGTGGTACGTTTAAGTCCGCTGCAAATAGATCGCGTAGTAATCTTATTTAGTAGTTAAAATTTATGACTTAACTCTTGGGAATCGTAATTATGTTTGCAATAATACACTTCACTGGCAATCAGTTTAAACTGAGAGCAATGAATACAACTCTTAAACACTACATTTAATTAATGCTTTTATTCAAAAAAATACGGACTACTTCAACAGATGTACCGGCATACATCCGAGGTTGTTTTTGAAAAAATGGCCGAGGAGTTCCGAATGATAGATACAGGCCGAGGTGTTCCTATTGATATAGATGAAGGTTACACTGTAGTATTAAAATATCCTTTATGTCTGTAAACCTCCTACGCAGTGATCTCCCTTGGTGACAGCAAAAATGCCGAGTTTTAAAAAAATTAACCTTGAGCTTATTTGTTTGTTTTGAAAATGCCATTCGAAAGAATGAACTCCAGATAATTCCCCTTTGATATATAGTATTTTACCCCCATTCTATATACTCATATGAGTGAAATGTGTTACATAAACTTGTACAAAATATAAAGCAAGGAATTCACAGAACATGCCGGTACAAATAAAAGGTGAATTTCATGCTATTGAAATCTATGTATTAGACCATTGACTCTATTTAATCCGAAGAAACTATGTATATTTTTGTTATTATTCAGTTTTAACCGGAGGATTAACTTGGGGGAAAATAACACTAATGTCGTTCGAGCATATGTACACCCAACATAAAACAAAATATTATCATTGAAATAATAACCATTTTTGGTTATCTGCATGCACGTTTTTCTTCTAATTTCATTGCGCCGACTTGATGCTATGCATCAACTTTTTTCTTGTGTCTTTTGAAGACAATCTGCATTAATGTAATGCTAACGGAGCTGCCTGAGACTTGTCCATTCAGATGCCATACATCGTATTTGAACCTCTCGCGTTGTTTCAATATTTTTGAACAGGTTAATATTCCCTCGCTTTCAATGTTGTCTTTTACCCCACCCCGGGGATAGGTTGAGGTCAAGCGATAACGGAGCTTATGTGCGCCGACTTTCTAACACTAAAACTTTATTTTTGTTTGTTTTGTATTTTCAAAACATTTTCCACAATCGCTTTATTTATTATCCAACCTTGAAGAACTTGAGTTACAGTGTAATGGTCATGTTGTCTCAGCCGAGTTCGATCGTGGAGCAAATCGCCACAATGACTCTCGAGTTATGTCCCTTTTACATACAAAATAATTGATTTATGTCTTATGTATACACTTATTAAAATTGTGTTCAAACAATCATAATGCAATTTGGTGACAGTGTCTGTTGGCACAATGTCTCATTCAATTTAATTCGTAAGGTAGATCACCCCAGTAACTCTAGAGCCAAGCCCGTTTTACATAAAATTAATAGTAAGTGTATGACTAGAGTTTTGTTTACCAAATCACAATGAAATTTAGCGACATTGCTTATTGAAAAAATGTCGTGGTCGAAATGGATCGTGAGGTAAATCCCCCTCAGTAACGCCATAGTTGTGCCCCTTTTACATTAATCTACAGCTGGTTGACTACGTGTCCATGCGTATGAAGAACAGACAAATTTATCTATGTGACGGCTTCTGATTGTCACGTCTAAAAACAAAAAAGCAAGCAGCCAGCTGATAGAATGTTTGTTAATACCGCTAGCAAGCAGCCAGTTGATAGAATGTTTGTAAATACCGCTAGCAAGCAGCCAGTTGATAGAATGTTTGAAAATACCGCTAGCAAGCAGCCAGTTGATAGAATGTTTGTAAATACCGCTAGCAAGCAGCCAGTTGATAGAATGTTTGAAAATACCGCTCTTGTTCTTTAAATTCGCTATCATATCCAGGACTCTGGCATTTGGTTCCAACATTGATAGGCGTCAAGTGACGTAATATATCGTAGTTACGTTTCCTCATAAGATAGCCCATATACTATTTTGATTACCGTCGGAATGAACAAGAAAGCTGTTGTATAACAAAAGAAATGAACGATTTCAACACAGGTACCTGCATGGCTTTGCATGTAATGTCATAAACAATAATGAATGTAATGGGTGCCAAATTGCACAAACAGTTCAAGATGCCTTTCAATAGCATTCAGTGGCAACGATCCAACCACAATTCAGAAGCAGAAGTCTGGAAAATTGTGAAAAAATGAATCAGTTCAAGGTTACATAATCATCCTTGAAGTAAATGTTCCGTGTCAGCTTGTAAAACACTAATATGCTGGTATATATTCCTCGGAAAGAATGCGTTGAATAAGCAAACACCGGAGTTTTACTACGGTTACAAAGAATGCGCGCGATATTTCCCACAGTGCACGACATAGTATATTCTCAATCAAAGCGCTGTTCAGCGCTGAATGGGGCGAGGGTTATGTCTGTAGTTGTAAAATAGCCATCATCTTGGTTTAGCAGTTGTTAGTAGGCGGTGATTTTCATTTTTAAAATGAGATGGGCAAAAAGTTTCATTATAAGAGGCTTATTTCAAATTGATTTTCGTTAAATACGGTAACGCATTTAAACTAGTAATTCAAATTCATACCAATGTTTTTTTTTTGTATTTAATTTGTTAGTTATTTACAGCAACTCTGAAGCTATGATACTGGTAATTTCGGAAACAAACCAAGTGTACAGGATACAAAACATTAACCTCATTCAGGGGACCAAACCAAAATATGTGTAGCGTGTAGCGAGCCGGTACCATACTGTGAACAGTTAATCTCAAGTAAGAGTAAGAGGGAACGTTGTGTTCATTCTCTTAAAATATGTCTGTCTATAAACAATATGGAACACAATTTGTGCAGATCATATGTGGGTCTATAATAAATGAACACGAATGTATGGTAGTTTTCCTCTTTAACGGTATCTTTACTTTTACTCATTCGAACGTTTGTAAATATAAAACAGTATGCGAGAAAATAATCTGATTTCGTACATTCCTTAAAAGAACAAATTATAGACTATGATCAGCGGTTAAAAAAAGTAAATCAGATCTTAAACCTCGATGTATTGCATTTTTTCCTGCGGCAAAGTACACTCACATCTATTTATTTTATATCATCATCTGCAATCTACTTTCACTTTTATACTCTGGGTATTCTGAAACGATTTTCACAAGTATTGGTAAATATTAGTCTAAAGTAAAACAACGACTATACATACTACATTGTAGTTTCAATAACTTTCATTTTTTTGTAGCCATGGCTGACATACTATTGTTTAGTCAATAGACGGATCATTAGAAACATATAATCAATCCTGCCATTGTATAAAATGTGTATATATTTATGAATGTTATACAATTTTCTATATTTACTTTGTGACGACCGATCATAACGGAAGTCCGCTGTTTGCCGGCTGCAGTATTTTTCAAAGATAGTCTTTGCAATTAGTACTTATAGTTTGTGCACTGCCGACATTTCAGCGGGAAACCAATCCGCACCGTCAACACTTTTACTACTAGTATTATCAGATCCTGGATATATTTTCTAAACGTTCCGACAACAGGCAGGAAGTACAATAGCCTTATTTTCGAAAAAGGGAATGAACAAAAATGTTATATCATAAATTCTTTATGGAAGCGTTTCTTTATAGCAAATGTATCGGAAAGCTTGAAGCTAACACTGCCAGGGTATTAGATTTGAAATATTGCACAATTGAACTTTTGATAGCTCGAAAAGATAAAATGCCGTCTCTATGAGACAACGTCTTTCCTAAGAGGAGGTTGGTATTTTTTCATATCAATTTTTACAATTTTTTAACTGCATGAAATGTTTCAAAATAAATAATTTTGATTGTATATCTGATAGCGAACGAGTACAACAGTTAGGTCATGATGTCTACACGTCTGGCAGTGTCTGAGAATTATTTATAGAATGGCAGGCAGTTTATCGTGAACACTGAATCAACACCGATATGTTTGTTCTGAATGTACTCAATACGTGACTGTTTTCCCATCAGGACAAATGACATCACTTTTAGCAACGTAGCGATTTTGCGTTATTAAGCTATTCTCAATATAATAATTATTTCGTCCAGATACACCTTTTCCTCTTCGAGTTTTTTAATGAATAAAGTTTACAATACACTTATGTCAATGTCAATGAAGTTGCAATGTTGGTTTTACCCCTCTTCGTCGATAAATTTGATTGGCAACTGTCGTTTTATTGTCTGAATATTTGCGCATGTCTTGCATTCGCACACAAAAAACATATACTGCGTCCAACATCTGTTTGTGTTTCCAAGTTGCATGTCTTGCGCGTGCGAAAGTATTTAAACGTCATTCACTATCAAATAATGGATACCTTTTATAATTTAATTGTCAAAGAAAGCTCCATGGTACTTTACGACGATCACTTCTAATACAAAAAAAATGCTTATCTTCAGTTTTGCACAACATCCTTTCTGCAGAGAGCATGTCTTTGATAAAAGATGATATTTTATTACAGAGTCGATACACTCATGAAGGATTCTCCGCTTTAGGATGTGTTGAAAACTGTGTCTGTCCAGACAGGCAGGCAGACAGACGGACAGTGTATATCTGACATGTATAATGAACAATATCAACAACACATACAATACAAATCTAATGTTATTTTTAACGTGTAACGTGTACTTGCATTGTGACAAACAAATAATTAGAATACAGCCTATTTTTTCAGCCAATGTCATTGCAGGTAGGGTTAATCATTAAGAATCAAGTTCAACTTTCGCGGGTGTTTAAAGGTCCGCCTATTGCCTCTTATCGTAGCGAACGAGCTCTTCTGAAGCATTATTATTTATTTCAGGTCATCTAACTGACTAGCCTTCGGAACACATCGGCCATTTTCCATGGAAAACAATGGATGGGGGGGGGGGGGTATATTGTAAAGCAATTTCCTCATAGGGAATCAACACACCGATGTGGATGGTTAACAACTTGCGTTCTGGCATTTAATATTTAGGCTAGGTCGCTAACCTTTTTTTTCGCTGTATAGGAAGTACTTAAAATATTGTTTGAATCCGGAATATCGCTTTACGCATTTATGGACCGGAAACCGAAATGCCGCTGAATTTCAGTATAAAAATGAATAAAACGTCCAAATATTGCTTGAGTTTCGTTGTTTTATTATCTTTGCTTCTCTGGACATTTCTTTTGATAATAAGTTTTCACCAACGCGTAGCGATCCATACATACATGTGTTGGCCCATGAAGTATTCTATATTATTCTTATCCCTCAGTGATTCCGTTCGGTCGATTGGCCAGCTATTATGACAGTCCAATCAAAACGCTTAGATTCAACTCTTATAGTTCGCTTTAAGTTCGATTTGGTTATTGAATACGAGCCCGGGCGTCATGATGTGGTAGAAATCTAGTGTTATTTTTAAAAAAAGCCTCAATTTAAAGGTTAATCATCGTAACACGTTTGTTAAAGCTGCACCTTCAGAGATTGACCATTTTAACAACTTTTTTACGTCATTGCTACGGTATACAAACATGAATCAGAAAATGATCCAGCAATGAATCAGGCCGCTTGACTGCCAAGCCGTTTACTTCACGCCGCCAGGCCGCCAGAGAGCTAGACCGCCGGAAACTGTCGAACGACTCGCTTTTTATCCAAGCGTAAGTAACGCTTTTTGCCATAAAATATCAGTTTTCTAAAGAAAATATGAAAAACAGCGATCTGATTTTTTGTCAGCAGTCTGGTATTACTGATTCCCAGACAAGCGCAAACAATGGCTCTTTTCAAGATGAAGAAATAAACACATATTGTAAAAGCGGTCAATCTGTGTGAGTGCAGCTTTAGCGGTCAATCTGTGTGAGTGCAGCTTTAGCGGTCAATCTGTGTGAGTGCAGCTTTAGCGGTCAATCTGTGTGAGTGCAGCTTTAGCGGTCAATCTGTGTGAGTGCAGCTTTAAGTATATCAGAACAATAGTTTTAATTCATTGAAGTGACCTAATATAAGTTAAAGGTATATTTATAAGATTTATAATTATATGTACCCCCTCCACTGTATACCCAGCGGCTTCAAGTCACGACATTGATATCGTGAAAGATAATACACATAATCAATACGTTCGTATACTTACTATATAATAATACACTTGGTCAAAGCATGTATGTTTTATCCTGTTATAGCCAAGCTCCTTTCGTTCAATATATCCATTTTATGATGAATTGATTTAGTATATCGAAGAGGTCAAGTTTGTTATTTTTAGTCATTGACGAATACAAACTATTTATATCAAATGTCAGAAATAAGTAACGCGTTATAATAATAATAATAATAATAATAATAATAATAATAATAATAATAATAATAATAACAACAACTTTATTTAACGAAGGTTTCCTGCTGTATGGAACGCTGCAATACAATGTATGTATTCATGAACTGTTTTAGCGGTGCTGTATAAATAAATATCATTGTAACGTGGGGTGTATTTTACGGGTCCGCTGTCATTTGTTATTTCAGAAAAGAATGCGGTCACGTTCCAGTTACGAGTTAACAAACATACCTGAAACATTATTTTTTGTTTCAGTAAAATATCATTCTACATTTCATACATATGTTTAACGTACGAGTGTATATCATTGGGGATAAAGTTTGGCAAATCAAAATTATTGAAGATAGGGTGTTTCTTGGAAACTTTGAAACTTAACCGAAATGTCATTTCACACTACCTTACATGAATGAATAGAATATTATTATTTTATGAATATGAATTAATTACTATAATCACAAAACACACAATTTATATAGACTTTGGAATTATTTCTAAATAAAATGTTGTTCACAGGTTTTAAGAGCGCTGTGCTGAGATGATAAGTGATGACTTCTCCGGAATCAATCATCGAACAGCATAGATTTCAGTTTTGCCGTATTGTATTCAAATTCCGAGTATATATTCAGTAATATTGTGAACCACTGAGCAGGAATGTTGCTACAAACGTGGAACGCACATAAAATATGTTTTTTCATTATCCGATTTCCATGGCATTTTATCAAACACATTATATATAATTTCTGTCAAAACTAACCAGAGCTGGGCTTTGTCTTTTTAATCTGAGGCATTCGGTCAATGTGAATGTTACAGATAAAATCATTAGGGCCTAAAGACACTTAACCTATTTACCAATGCTGACACATACATTTGTCTTGTGAACTTACAACAGTGAGTGGAAAGAAAACACCAGATCACAACTTTACTCACAATCCCGTACGCACTGGTGTTACAACTCTTTCTCAGCCTATCAATTATTTCAGAGACGCTTAGAGTTCGAAGGTCAAAGTTCCAATTACGGAAGTTGCGCATGCGCAGGGAGAGTTTCGGATTGCTACGGAGGGGAGATTTAAAACCATTCACCAATCGGAGAGGCGAGAGAGAGGCAATTTACCCGGCGTATAAAAACCGCGCCCTTTTGAGAGTCAAAAGAAACCGTTGGCATTTTACATCTGGCAGTGGATGAAAGAACATGAATAAAATCATGCAGGAAAATATCGAAGATCTGTGCAAGCCCGCTCTCTGGCGCGCTGTTGTAGCAGAGTTCTTCGGAACCCTATTTCTGGTTCTATTCGGGTGCGGTGCAATTGATAATAATGGCATCAACAATTCAATTGTTCAGATTGCCTTAGCTTTTGGACTTATCTATGGATCGATGGTATGGTGTTTTAATCATGTCAGTGGTGGTCACTTTAACCCAGCTGTGTCAGTTGCCGCCGTCGTGTGCCGCCGGGCGTCCGTTGTTCGCGGCCTCCTCTACATCATTGCCCAGCTTGTAGGAGGAATCGCTGGCGCCGGCATTCTGCGCGGTCTGTCCGCCGACGCCAGCTACACCGTTGGCGTCACGGCTGTGCGAGGAACACTGACGGAAGCCCAGGGTTTTGGTGTGGAGCTACTCATCAGCTTCGTTCTCGTATTTGTCGTGCTCGCCTCCACCGACGACAAGAGATGCGACCTTAGCGGATCCGCTCCCCTCACCATCGGCCTCGCAATTGTCGCCGGCACCCTCTTCGCCGTAAGTTAATTTATAATATATATAGTGTTTTGTTTTAAATGTACTGCAATACGACAAAGCTAAACCAGAAGCCCCAAAACAACACGGAATGTTGTTAACTAACATTACTATGTTTACTTCTGATTTATGATGAAAAAGGTGTCATACTTTCATAGTAGCATTGTTTTAGATAACATTTTTTTAATGCAGCATTTATGAGTGTGTGTCGAATGGATTTCTTTTCATAGCAATAGAGAGCCGTATTACTAGTTCATCGACCATTAGTTGAACGCTAATGATTCAATTTAGATAACAAAACAGATAAATGATGGTTGAAATCGCTGTGACTTTGGCAACAAAGAACCTAGCTCGGGGCGATGAATCGGTCTCATTCATAAAGGCAGTAGATTCAGAAGCTGGTGTTTAGTTTCGCGCGCCGGTGTCGTAGTAACGCTGACATCTGGCCTCGCGCTAACCAATCATCGTTTCGTATTTCAAACAGTGTAACGCCCCCGGGATCGAATGCGCCCTATGATCGCTGTTACACATGTGGATTT